>NW_017308299.1:96731-100669 GCF_000935625.1 Nanorana parkeri | reverse complement strand
TATAATTATCTGCTCCGTTTCCTGTGTCTGGTGACATTTCGGGCGGCTGCCACGTCTGACCTGCTCCATGCACCCCGCAGCTGATATTTCAGTGTTTGGTGGATTGTGGACAGTGACCCCCATGATGGGTTTTACCTCCCGGGGAGTCTGTGTTGTCAGCTCTGCCATGGCCTTGGCAAGAGGTTGGCAACACCTGAGCTGGGTGAGGCAGAACCAGGAAGGATCGCAGTCATCTCACCGCAGATTCCCCCGGAGATAAAGAAGCCGAACTCCGCCCACAAACCTTCCCGAAAATATTCCTCACTAATCACAAATGATAGAAACCCAATGCCTCTCCATACCCAGATATTACCTTGTAAAAGTTGCAGTGGCATGATCACTGTGCAGAGAGCAGAGCTGTGGGAGGGACCCAGCAGGCTCCACCCAGTACCGGGGGGGGCGGAGACAAGACCAGTCACCCTGCACAAGGGGAGTGAGCGGTCTTTATTACAGGAGGGGGCGGAGACGAGACCAGTCACCCTGCACAACGGGAGTGAGCGGTCTTTATTACAGGAGGAGGCGGAGACAAGACCAGTCACCCTGCACAAGGAGAGAGAGCAGCAGTAGGCGGTCTTTATTACAGGTGGGGGCGGAGATAAGACCAGTCACCCTGCACAATGAGAGAGAGCAGCAGTGCCCTGTCTTTATTACAGGAGGGGGCGGAGACGAGACCAGGCACCCTGCACAAGGAGAGAGAGGAGCAGTGACCGGCCTTTATTACAGGAGGGGGCGGAGACGAGACCAGGCACCCTGCACAAGGAGAGAGAGGAGCAGTGACCGGCCTTTATTACAGGAGGGGGCGGAGACGAGACCAGGCACCCTGCACAAGGAGAGAGAGGAGCAGTGACCGGCCTTTATTACAGGAGGGGGCGGAGACGAGACCAGGCACCCTGCACAAGGAGAGAGAGGAGCAGTGACCGGCCTTTATTACAGGAGGGGGCGGAGACGAGACCAGGCACCCTGCACAAGGAGAGAGAGCGGCAGTGACCGGTCTTTATTACAGGAAGTCTGACATTGGATTACAGATCTGGAAGAATTGCGCACAGCTCCCCGAGGTTCAGGAGGGATCCGCCGGTCTCCGTCATCGATGTTTTATTGTTCCTTTCAATACATGATAAAGTTTTATACATTGTACATTGTTTGTTGGAGGATTGTAAACTTTCGCTCTGCTTACATAAGGTGTGACTGAGCAGACGGTCCAGGAACAACGTGTTCCCAGCCGAGTCCGCATGGAGACACGCGGCTGAGTTCCAGAATCAATAATTCCCCCAATAATCATATACATTGATGAATCCCGCGGTCACATGACTTCCTGTCCTCAGTCTGGGCTCAGCTTACTGTACGCGGACACATCAGAGAAGGTTCGCCCGGCTCTGGGAACTTATATATACACTATATTGCCCAAAGTATTGGGCCCCTCCCCCTCCACATCATGTGATTCAGGTGTTCCAATCACCTCCGTGGCCCCCCCGGTGTATAGGACGAGGCACCTCGGCATGCAGACGCTTCTACAGACATCGGTGAGAGAACGGGTCGCTCTCAGGAGCTCGGTGACTACAAGCGCGGTGCCGTGATAGGTTGTCACCTGCGCAATAAGTCCGTCCGTGACATTTCCCGGCTACTAAATATTCCGCCGCGGTCACCTGTTACTGGGATTATAACAAAGTGGAAGCAACCGGGAACAACAGCAACTCAGCCAGGAAGTGGTCGGCCACGTCACATGACAGGGCGGGGTCAGCGCATGCTGAAGACTGGGAGGCCATTCGAGGGCGGAGCCAACCCAATACTGAACCCTACGGACTAAGACTGGGGGGCCATTAAAGTTCATGTGCGTGTAAAGGCGCCCCGATACTTTAGGCAATGTGTATGTGTGGACACCTCCACAACCCCAGCCGAGTCTTCTTGGGTTGGGTGGGCCGGCCCCTTTATTGCAGGTATAAAGTCGGGTTGTAATAAAAGATTGGCGCACCTTTAATAATCCGCGCGAGTCCATCCTTTGACCCGCCATAAAAGGTAAATGATGGCGCTTCTCTGGTTCTTTAAAGAGGACCTGTACTGTGGGAGACGTGTGACGTTCTGGTCTCCGGTATTGCCTCTGGTCTTTCCCCCATTACTGACTTGCCTTGTCTTGTTCTGCACTGGTGTCCCAGTATGGGGGGCGGCCATCTTGGTAGAGGCAAGACTTTGTTTCTGTGTCGGTGCCTCCAGCAAGGAGAACAGTGTAATGACATCATCAATCTCCTGAAAATACCGGTCGGAGGCAGCAGTGCCTTAGAGGATCTCACACTGCGGATATAGAGCTATGAGTACACAGAACAGGAAGTGCGCTGCTATCAGAAGTACCAAAGCACAGGACGGGCACCACTTTAGGGGTGGCTAGGTGCAGGACGGGTGCCACTTTAGGGGTGGCTAGGTGCAGGACGGGTGCCACTTTAGGGGTGGCTAGGTGCAGGACGGGTGCCACTTTAGGGGTGGCTAGGTGCAGGACGGGTGCCACTGTAGGGGTGGCTAGGTGCAGGACGGGTGCCACTTTAGGGGTGGCTAGGTGCAGGACGGGTGCCACTTTAGGGGTGGCTAGGTGCAGGACGGGTGCCAGCGCTGTAAGGAGTCACATGATCTCGGCCTTCCCGGGTATTGCTATAGTGGTGATATAAGATGTGGTGTCACCAACAGGTGCAGAAACAGAACAAATGGCCGCCGGGTCTGACCCATGTGACAGAATAGGTCGGGGTGGAGAGGTGTCGGGTCTGCAGCTGCTTCCTTCAGTACATGCGCAAGGGTTGGGGGGGGGCGTTTCTCTCATGAACCCAGTTTTTGAAGTCGTTGATCCTCAGGGCCCCTCCGCCGGGCTGAACGAGGACCCTGGAAATGCTCACACACGACGCGCTCGCAGCAGTTGCCGGGTTATTTATAGCGTCTGAAAGTGGGATGCAGCCTAGAAATAGCCGAGCGTGACTACCAGACGCACAACGCCGAGTGACCACCCCCAGCGTGACCCCTCCACCTACTTATGTATACAGCTCAACTATGAGGGGCTCCCACCATCCCTGTGCTGAGTTCCCGGGTCTGTACACCCGCTGTGCCCATTATGAGGGGCCCCACCATCCCTGTGCTGAGTTCCCGGGTCTGTACACCCGCTGTGCCCATTATGAGGGTCCCCCACCATCATTCATCAGTATCCCATCTGTCATTAGTGGGTAGAACACGGTATAATCCTGTGGTTGGGTCTGTGAGCTCCGGGTTCTGATCCGGGATACTGAGCGGTACTTGTGGGCGGGGTCTTGTAGTTGATTGATCTCATTAATTTGCTCTCAGACTGACTCTCTCAATGTTTGTTTTTGTTCTCAGGCGGACAATGAAATCTCATCGGACTGTAACCATGTAAGTACTCGGACTACAGTAACCCCTCCCCCTCCCTGTCCTGGGCTGCCGTTCAGAATTTCCCGAGCAATGCTGGTGTTCTTCATACTCCTCAGACCTGCTGTCACCCCCCCCCCATCCTTCTACCCCGTGCGCTGTGCTCTCTGTCCATTGACTCTCATGAAGGACTCGCAGATGAAGGAAGATTTGGATCAGTCAGGGGGGAGACATGCATGTGACCTGTACAGGTGATCTGTCGCCCACGTAAGGTGGCACTCTAGTCACTAAAAATACATCTAATGTCCTGTCATGTAAAGCCGCCGGCTCTGAGCTATACCGGTGACCGCCCCTGACGCTGGTGACCGCCCCTGACGCTGGTGACCGCCCGTGACGCTGGTGACCGCCCGTGACGCTGGTGACCGCCCCTGACGCTGGTGACCGCCCCTGACGCTGGTGACCGCCCGTGACGCTGGTGACCGCCCGTGACGCTGGTGACCGCCCGTGACGCTGGTGACCGCCCCTGACGCTGGTGACCGCCC
>NW_017308299.1:91288-95463 GCF_000935625.1 Nanorana parkeri | reverse complement strand
TGGAAGGGACGGACGGGTCACCAGACTTTTGTCTTCACAGCTGAAGGAATGTGCAGACGAGACCCCTGGAAAGGGTTATGTGGTTTCCTGTCTGGTGGATCACCGTGCAAACATCACAGAGTACCAGTGCCACCAATACATCACCAAGATGGCCGCCATCATCTACAGCGACTACCGCCTGATCTGCGGCTTCATGGAGGATTGCAAGGCCGAGATCAACACTCTGAAGTGTGGCAGCATTCGCCCGGGAGATAAGGTAAAAGCTGGGACTATCTCCGGCAGCCGTATTTAAAGGGACCAGTGTAGTCCTTCGTGCCGCGTAGAGGACAATGAAGACGTAAAGTTTTGTTTTTTTATCCATCTTAAAAATGTATTAAAGGAGAACTAATGAGGGGGGAGGGGGTGATTTTCCTCTCATCTTCATGATCTGAGCCGACCTGTGACAATGAGACTGTGACACGTCGGCTCAATAGATCGGGAAGTGAGAGAACGCATACCGGCGCTCGCTCACTTCTCCATCATGTCCCTGCAGAGAGCCGTGACTGTCAGTCATGACTCCCTGCAGGGATTCCCCTCTCCCCGCTCCGATCTGCCAGCGCTGACTGGCGGAACGGACGGGGGAGGGGGCGGGTACAGCTGGCTCTGCCTCTAGATAGGAGGAGCCAGCTGTCACTCACGCAGCTGGGCGGATCCAGACATAATTGTCGGGATCCGCTGCGGCTCCGGCGTCTCAGTATACCGCGAGCTGTAGCTCCCTATATACTGAGCTGAGGGTGACGGGAGGACGCTAGTTTGTGTCTTCCCGTTACCCTGAGGAGAACTATGAGGAAAGCCCCGACCCCGTACTTCTCCTTTAATGGAAGGCATGACGTAGAGATCTGAGATCCAGCGAGCCGCGTTACTCTCATCGGAGGAATAGACGGGTCACCTGCAGCTATCGATCCGAATGCAGTTTTCTGATTTCTCGGCTCAGTAAGAAGTGAACACAGAGGATAAAATGGACGCCCGGCGCTGAGAATGTCCAGTTCTGAGTCTGATGGTCCCGGTGCGTTCACAGCTATTAGGAGGGACACCTCTGCTCTCAGTCCTGACCGCAGGGAATTATGGGTCACCGGGGTCTCGGCACAGCGATAAGTCATTTGGATTCGGAAGTATCTTCCCATCGGTTGTGTCCTCTGACGTGGTAACATGTCTCTTTCAGGACCCTCATTCCCAGGGCGAGGTGGTCTCCTGCCTGGAGAAGGGCATTGTAAAGGAGGCGGAGGAGGCGGATCCTCAGACCCGAGTCTCCGACAAGTGCAAGCAAGCGATCTTACGTGTGGCTGAGCTGTCCTCGGATGACTTCCACCTGGACCGTCACCTCTACTTTGCCTGCCGAGACGACCGCGAGCGATTCTGCGAGACGGTAAGCGGTGCCGCCTGATAGACCCGTCACCTGTCCGCTCTCTGACCTGCTGTAGATGGGGACGGGACGTTGCCTGCAGCTCCTCTGTTATGTTCTGTCCGGTCTCTGACCTGCTGTAGATGGGGACAGGACGTTGCCTGCAGCTCCTCTGTTCTGTCCGGTCTCTGACCTGCTGTAGATGGGGACGGGACGTTGCCTGCAGCTCCTCTGTTCTGTCCGGTCTCTGACCTGCTGTAGATGGGGACGGGACGTTGCCTGCAGCTCCTCTGTTCTGTCCGGTCTCTGACCTGCTGTAGATGGGGACGGGACGTTGCTTGCAGCGCCTCTGTTATGTTCTGTCCGGTCTCTGACCTGCTGTAGATGGGGACGGGACGTTGCCTGCAGCTCCTCTGTTATGTTCTGTCCAGTCTCTGACCTGCTGTAGATGGGGACGGGACGTTGCCTGCAGCTCCTCCTCTATGTTCTGTCCGGTCTCTGACCTGCTGTAGATGGGGACGGGACGTTGCTTGCAGCGCCTCTGTTATGTTCTGTCCGGTCTCTGACCTGCTGTAGATGGGGACGGGACGTTGCTTGCAGCGCCTCTGTTATGTTCTGTCCGGTCTCTGACCTGCTGTAGATGGGGACGGGACGTTGCTTGCAGCGCCTCTGTTATGTTCTGTCCGGTCTCTGACCTGCTGTAGATGGGGACGGGACGTTGCTTGCAGCGCCTCTGTTATGTTCTGTCCGCTCTCTGACCTGTATCCGGTCACACGCCGTCCTCACTGCCATGTCTTGTTCTGCACACAGATCCAGGCGGGAGAAGGAAGAGTCTACAAGTGTCTGTTCAACCACAAGTTTGAGGAATCCATGAGCGAACGCGTAAGTCTGGCCGCCAATAAGCCATGAATAGATTTCCCCTTTGCAGCGCGTTTTATCCGGGATGCATCGCCCTGGTCTTGTGCCGCAGCCCTATTCTCCCATGCTGGAGGGGATATGCGGTCACATGGTTTGCTTTTCATGCAATGATTTTATACAACGCATATTATTACAGGTATGCATGTAGCGCCGACCATTTACGCAGCGCTTTACATAGTGTACATTCACGTCAGTCCCCGCCCCCGAGAAGCTTACAATCTAAAGTCCTTAATATCAGATGCAAGGCAAATTTTAGACCGGATACAGGAGCCAATTTTACCTCCAAGCATGTCTTTGGCGTGTGGGAGGAAACCGAAGTACCCGGAGGAAACCCACACAGGGAGAACATGCAAACTCCATGCAGATAGTGGCCTGGCTGGCATTCGAACCAGGGACCCCCAGCGCTGCAAGGCAGAAGCGCTAACCACTAGGCCACCGTGCTGCCCTATAAAAAGGAAGACTTGTATTTGTCGATAAGTATTCTCATATGGGGGGGGACACAGAACACCTCTGGGGTCTTCCTTTGCTGTTCCTAATCCTGTCCCTAGGAGGATGGACCCCCATTGCTCCTCTCGTAGGCATAGCAGTACCTGCAGTTTCCACTGTTCCCATCTTTGTCATGCAGTAAGAATTTATAGAAGTCAGAAATGCCGACCAAGCCCGGGTCCGGGTCATTCTTCTGAAGATCCGGGTGCTCAGCGCCAGCAGGGCCTGGTCCTATGCCCCATAAATCATGCGAGTCTAGGAAGGAGAAAAGGACGGCTGCTCTCCAGGAATGTTCAAACGTTGGCAGCTTTATTGTTCTGGACAAACAGAGTCGCAGGATCTCCTTCTGAAGGTGTTTTTGTCTCATCTCTATGATTAAGCCCAGTTTTGTGGGCGAAGTACATACAGGAGGTCCCACACAAGGGGCTTTGTGCATGTTTGTCCGGTCAATAAAGTTGCCAAGGTTTGAACTTTCCTAGGGTGCAGCTGTTTTTTTTTGTTTTTTTTTTTTCTCCTTTCTTTCTAGACTGAAAAGGCTGCTGTTGTCCCCCCCAAGAGTTCTAAAAAAAAAAAATGAGCCCAGTAAATGTAACATGAAATGAATAGAGCACTGGATGGACCCTTCAATCTCTTAGAGCCCAAAAAGGACCTGGCCACACGAAAATAAAAACCAATAGCGGCAGAGATGACCACTCCACTGAGAAATATACATGCAGAAGTTCTACAGGTCGCTGCCCCAGTCAGGGAGACTGTGATGTCTGATAAGAAAACAAAAACAAGGGGCGCCTTTCCTAGTGTAGATGCATTTTTTTTTAAACGGCAAAAGTATAAAATAATTCTGAAGGTCCTGAGGAAGGGGGCGTGGTCCCGGAAATGCGTCAACCTAGGCGTACTGTGCTGTCGCACAGGAACCACCCTCTGTGCGGCTCTCACATGCTGCCTTGCTTTTTGCTAAGACTGAGGATCAACCCTTGATTTTGAAGGCTCAATGTTCTCTACTCTGAGTATTATTCTTCTTTTGCCATTTGTTTAATAAAAATGTATCTACACTAGGAAAGGCGCCCCTTGTTCTGGTTCTCTCATCAGACCCTTACAATCTGTATGTTTCCCTTGAATCGCTGCATTGCTCCATTTGCAGTGAGGTGTGACTGACTGTTCTCTCCCCCCCCGCAGTGCCGCGATGCTCTCACCACACGTCAGAAGCTGATTGCTCAGGACTACAAGGTCAGCTATTCGCTGGCAAAGTCCTGCAAGGCCGACCTGAAGAAATATCGCTGCAATGTGGAGAATCACCCCCGCTCCCGGGAAGCGCGCCTTTCCTACCTTCTCCTGTGTCTGGAATCCGCGGTGCACAGAGGTGGGTGATGGTGAAGGGGGCTTGGGGGGGGGG
>NW_017308299.1:90266-91029 GCF_000935625.1 Nanorana parkeri | reverse complement strand
GGGGGTGGGTAAGAGGGAGGTGGCTCTGGGGGTACTGTGCACAGCGGTAGGTGATGAGGGAGAGGGGATCTGAGCCATGCTGCAAAAAGGGGGGGGCTCTGTGGTTCTGACATACTGCACAGAGGAGGGGGGTGGGCCGCACATTGTCTGCCTTGTTATTTTATTATCTTAATATGTAATTTTTTACCAGCTTTAGTCTCCACACAAGCTCCATGTCTGTGGTTTACACGCATGTTCATTCAGCTGCCACTGAACTTGCTGTGCCCCCCGTAGTCTGTCAGCTGCAGGCAGTAGAGCAGTGGTTCTCAACCTGTGGGTCGGGACCCAAAAGTGAGTCGCAACCCACAGTTGAGGGGGTCCCCACATGCCTTGTGCTGCTCTAGTTAAGAGCTCTTCAGCCTCCTGCTGGGGTGGCAATGTCAGTTCTCCTAGATGGCGCTGCAGCAGCAGCGGCCGGAGAGGATCAGAGAGAGGGGAGCAGGCAGGAGTGAGGGGAGGTGAATGCTCGTTCACCATAGAGCCCACAACTAGGCACTACAGAGCCCGCACTGGACGCCACCAGAGAGTCCCACTAGCCACCTGAGAGCCCGCACAGCCTCCTGAGAGCCCACACAGATACTAGTATTGGTGCATCCCTAAATTGTATGGTTGGGGGTCACCACAACTTGGCAAATGTCACCAAGGGGTCCCGGCCCTAGAAAGGTTGAGAACCACTGCAGTAGAGGATTGCTCTATGGCTGTGATGACATTTTCAGTAACTGGA
>NW_017308299.1:89704-90228 GCF_000935625.1 Nanorana parkeri | reverse complement strand
TGCTGCACGCCCCCCCCCCCCCCCTGTTGTCTGTATAGGCCGCCAGGTGAGCAGCGAGGGTCAGGGAGAGATGCTGGACTACAGGCGCATGCTGATGGAAGATTTCTCTCTGAGCCCGGAGATTATCCTCAGCTGCCGAGGAGAGATTGAACACCACTGCTCGGGGCTGCACCGGAAAGGGCGGACGCTGCACTGTCTGATGAAGGTGGTGCGCGGCGAGAAGGGGAATGTGGCGGAGAAGTGCCAGCAGGCGGTAAGCACTTGTTTTATACTGCCACCCTGTGCCCCAGTTTCCAGATTATACGCAGTCTGGGTGGGCGGGGCCTGTTCCCTGTCGCTCATCTTCTGCTCCTATATTACAGCTCCAAACTCTAGTGCAGGAGACGGACCCTGCCGCCGATTATCGCATAGACCGCGCCCTTAATGAGGCCTGCGAGTCTGTCATCCAGACCGCCTGCAAACACATCCGCTCCGGAGATCCTATGTGAGTACACAGCTTCACCTCCGCCCCCCCCCCCCCCTCT
>NW_017308299.1:86044-87987 GCF_000935625.1 Nanorana parkeri | reverse complement strand
GCCAGGTGAGCAGCGAGTGTCAGGGAGAGATGCTGGACTACAGGCGCATGCTGATGGAAGATTTCTCTCTGAGCCCGGAGATTATCCTCAGCTGCCGAGGAGAGATTGAACACCACTGCTCGGGGCTGCACCGGAAAGGGCGGACGCTGCACTGTCTGATGAAGGTGGTGCGCGGCGAGAAGGGGAATGTGGCGGAGAAGTGCCAGCAGGCGGTAAGCACTTGTTTTATACTGCCACCCTGTGCCCCAGTTTCCAGATTATACGCAGTCTGGGTGGGCGGGGCCTGTTCCCTGTCGCTCATCTTCTGCTCCTATATTACAGCTCCAAACTCTAGTGCAGGAGACGGACCCTGCCGCCGATTATCGCATAGACCGCGCCCTTAATGAGGCCTGCGAGTCTGTCATCCAGACCGCCTGCAAACACATCCGCTCCGGAGATCCTATGTGAGTACACAGCTTCACCTCCGCCCCCCCCCCCTCCTCTTCCCTGGTCAGTGTGCTCATCCTCCAAATGAATGAAGCAGAAGCAGGGAGATCCTTGCACTGCAAGTCCAAAGATTCAGCTTCCTCTCCAGCACGGAGAACCGTGAGCAGCACAATAATGAAATCGGCAAATCTCACCCCGAAACTGGCGAGACTAAAAGTCAGAGGCAGCAGTGCCTTAGATGATCTCACACTGCAGATATACAGCTTTGAATCTAGAGAACAGAAGTGCCTAGGCACAGGAAGTGCACTGATATCTGGGGTGCCTACTAGGCACAGGAAGTGCACTGATATCTGGGGTGCCTACTAGGCACAGGAAGTGCACTGATATCTGGGGGTGCCTTCTAGGCACAGGAAGTGTACTGATATCTGGGGGTGCCTTCTAGGCACAGGAAGTGCAGCGATATTAGGGGTGCCTAGGCACAGGAAGGGCTCTGATATCAGGGGTGCCTAGCCATAGGATTGTGCACTATCGGGGTGCCTGGGCACAGGAAATGCACTGATATTAGGGGTGCCTACTAGGCACAGGAAATGCACTAATATTAGGGGTGCCTACTAGGCACAGGAAGTGCACTGATATTAGGGGTGCCTAGGCACAGGAAGTGCACTGATATTAGGGGTGCCTAGGCACAGGAAGTGCACTGCTATTTATCAGGAGAACTTCCTGACGAGAGATAAATCTATGAAGGTATTGGATGCGACAGAAGTGGTACCGGCAGAATACCTGACCCGGAGAGAAGTGACCTGGAAGCAAATGCTTTCCTCCATTCATTGCGGGGACTTGTGTGAGAGTCCGTGGCACTGATATCCGTGTCTCTTCCAGGATCCTCTCGTGTCTCATGGAGCACCTGTACACGGAGAAGATGGTGGAGGACTGTGAGCACCGGCTGCTGGAGTTGCAGTATTTCATCTCCCGGGACTGGAAGTAAGAGACGACACCTTCTGCTGATTGCACTTTCATGTTGGGTAGAGAAGGCTGATACAGCTCTGATCTCTCTCTCTTCCTTCAGATTGGACCCCATCTTGTTCCGAAAATGTCAGGGTGACGCCTCGCGCCTCTGCTATGCACACGGGTGGAACGAAACCAGCGAGAACATGCCCGCGGGTGCCATCTTCTCCTGTCTGTACCGCCATGCCTATCGCACCGAGGAGCAAGGCAGGAGGGTGAGTGGTCCGGGGATGGCGTGCATAGGGGAGGTCAGATGTTGGAAGATTTTATAGTTCCTTCACAGATAACTGAATGTACGATTAGCCCAGAGACATGAAGATGTTTTGTAGTCTTATACACCGCAGGATGTGTCCTAGAATTGTAGTGTCGGCCTTCATTGGTTTGAAACCCAAAGTATCTGATTCTTCTACATTAGGGATGTCCCGATGCCACTTTTTCAGGACCAAGTACTTCCCCCTCATGCACTTGCCGATACCAATTACCGATACTTTTTTTTTTTTTTTTTTTTAACG
>NW_017308299.1:80241-84530 GCF_000935625.1 Nanorana parkeri | reverse complement strand
TTTTTTTTAAAGGGACAGGTGACTTTAAATGATCCATAGTACAACGACATGTTATGTACTATGGATCATGATTGAACCCCTTCATGTTAGCAGCGGAGAATTGTAACTCTATTGCTGTAATGTAGTGGAGGTGTGTGCTGTATATATGTACTACATACTACACATACATTACACACGTCCAGTACACTCCAGCAATAGATTTACAGCCAGCCCCGTCCCAGCTTCCCTCACTCACAGTTTCACTCCGAACCTTGTTGCCTCACGCGGTGCCTCTCGTAGTCGGCGCTGGGCATGATCGCTGCATCGCGTCTCGGCGCTCAGCTTGTGGGAGGCGCTCACAATTCTGCTCTGCTAACATGAATGGGTTCAACCATGATCCAGAGTACATATACAGCACATACGTCCCGTACACTGCAGTAATAGAGTTACAATGATCCCCTGCTAACATGAATGGGTTAAATCACGATCCATATTACATAACATGTAGTTGTACTACGGATCGTTTAACGCATTCATGTTAGGTCAGAATTGTAAATCTATTGCTGCAGTGTATTCTATATGTAGTACATGTACAGTACATATAGAATGCAGTGCAGCAGTAGATTGTTCTTGTTCACGCAAAAAACAAAGCCCGGGCCCCAACTTACTCACTGTTGCCTCGATCCACACGTGAGGACCTCATCGGCGCTGAGCTGGAGAGGAGCGTCGCATCACTGCTCCGGTGGGCGGCGCTCCAGGTGGGGGGTCCTAATTTAGGTGGCCGGCGACAGGGCGCAGGGGGTTCTTCACAGAGCGGTTAAAGTCTGGAACTCTCTGCCGCAGGAAGTGATTTCGGCTAAGGCCCCATTCACACTGAGCGACATGAAAATCGCGCGACTTTGAGCGATATTGCGCAACTTTTTCCTATTGGGCTGTATGCAATCAGGAGCAATATCGCTCTAAAAAAGGGTCATGTAGGAGCGACGAGATGTGAACAGCTCCATTGAAATGGATTGGAGAAGCTACATAGAGCGATATCGCTGCAAAAATCGCTTTTTTTTTAAAGGGACAGGTGACTTTAAATGATCCATAGTACAACGACATGTTATGTACTATGGATCATGATTGAACCCCTTCATGTTAGCAGCGGAGAATTGTAACTCTATTGCTGTAATGTAGTGGAGGTGTGTGCTGTATATATGTACTACATACTACACATACATTACACACGTCCAGTACACTCCAGCAATAGATTTACAGCCAGCCCCGTCCCAGCTTCCCTCACTCACAGTTTCACTCCGAACCTTGTTGCCTCACGCGGTGCCTCTCGTAGTCGGCGCTGGGCATGATCGCTGCATCGCGTCTCGGCGCTCAGCTTGTGGGAGGCGCTCACAATTCTGCTCTGCTAACATGAATGGGTTCAACCATGATCCAGAGTACATATACAGCACATACGTCCCGTACACTGCAGTAATAGAGTTACAATGATCCCCTGCTAACATGAATGGGTTAAATCACGATCCATATTACATAACATGTAGTTGTACTACGGATCGTTTAACGCATTCATGTTAGGTCAGAATTGTAAATCTATTGCTGCAGTGTATTCTATATGTAGTACATGTACAGTACATATAGAATGCAGTGCAGCAGTAGATTGTTCTTGTTCACGCAAAAAACAAAGCCCGGGCCCCAACTTACTCACTGTTGCCTCGATCCACACGTGAGGACCTCATCGGCGCTGAGCTGGAGAGGAGCGTCGCATCACTGCTCCGGTGGGCGGCGCTCCAGGTGGGGGGTCCTAATTTAGGTGGCCGGCGACAGGGCGCAGGGGGTTCTTCACAGAGCGGTTAAAGTCTGGAACTCTCTGCCGCAGGAAGTGATTTCGGCTAAGGCCCCATTCACACTGAGCGACATGAAAATCGCGCGACTTTGAGCGATATTGCGCAACTTTTTCCTATTGGGCTGTATGCAATCAGGAGCAATATCGCTCTAAAAAAGGGTCATGTAGGAGCGACGAGATGTGAACAGCTCCATTGAAATGGATTGGAGAAGCTACATAGAGCGATATCGCTGCAAAAATCGCTCGATAAATCGCTCAGGCCCCGTTCCCACTGCGCGATATGCGAATCGCGCGTTTGTCACACGATTTGCATATTGCGCGATATCGCGTTCAAGCTTGCATTGAGCAAGCTTGAATCGCGGCTAAATCCGCTCCAAAAAGGGTCCTGCTGTAGCGACACACGACCCCGCGACAGCAGGACCCTTTGCCCCATTGCAATGCATTGAAGAGCGATATCGCGCGGTAATTTGCCGCGATATCGCGGGAATTACCGCGCGACAAATCGCTCAATGTGAACGGGGCTTAAGAGTGTGGAAGCATTGAAGAGACTCCTGGACGAGTTCCTGGGAGACCAGAACATACAGGGGTACAGGTACTGCTAAGAGAATCACACATGGACTCATACACGCGCACACACCTGCTCATAAATGCATACACGCAATAGGTTGGACTTGATGGACTTATGTCTTCAACCCCCAAATACTATGTAACTATGTATTGGGGCATTAGTACAAGTACTTGTCAAAATGCCCTGTATCGGTCCCGATACCGATGCTTGTATCGGGACGTCCCTATTCTACATTATAATGTATCACGTCAGATTTTCATAGGACACTAAATTTGGGTCGGAAAACCTGATTTGTGCTCCTGACCCTTTGGCCGTGTTTCAGTTCCGGACCTGCACACCCTTCGTGAAGTGAGCAGAGTTGTCCCAGCTGAAAGGAAATCTCTTTCCTACTATAAATTCCTCTGAATGCCGATCCTTTTATGTTTCCATCTGCAGCTATCTCGAGAGTGCCGAGCGGAAGTCCTGCGGATCCTCCATCAGAGAGCGCTGGATGTGAAGCTGGATCCCGGCTTGCAGGCCAAGTGTATGACGGAGCTGGGGAAATGGTGCAACGAGAAAACGGAGACGGGGCAGGTGAGAGGGGATCCCGTTCTGCCTCCTTTTTATCCTCCCCCAATCCTAGGATATGACGATTGTATTCTCTCTCTCTCTCTCTCTCTCTCTCTCTCTCTCTCTCTCTCTCTCAGGAGTTGGAGTGTCTGCAAGATCACATGGAAGAGCTGATCCCAGAATGCCGAGAGATCGTGGGGAATCTGACGGAGCTGGAGTCTGAGGTCGGTGGCGTATATCCACGGACGCACATTTTACATAAATACAAAGATACGGAAATCTCTTCCCGTCGGTCAAATTGATTTGAAATCATCGTTATTGCATCTTGGTTGCAGAAAATGTCATTAATGAGGTTCAGAGGGACCCCGTTCTGTGCTACTGTAGAAGGAAAATAAAATGGTTCCATAACTTGCCTTCCTTCCCCGGAGGCCCGTCCTCGCCCGTCCTCAATCCCACAGCTCCATGTTCTGCTGTAGGGTCCAGACTGACTTGCTGGAGATTTACACACGGGTCCTTTCCCTGTCCTTGATGGGCAGTCACATTGCTCGCCCCTATTCCAAAGTGCCAGTTATTTCCCTTCCTTCCAAGCAGCCTAAGAGTATCAGGGTAGTGAAGAAAGATGACTCCATGCTGCTGGGGGTGTAAGTGACCCTCTTTCACTGCATGGGGGAGGTAAAGGGTCACTTTAACATACATGCAGGTCAGTTTCTTCCCCCTGACCCCCAATGTAAGGAGCATTCTTCTCACTGACCCCCAATGTAAGGAGCATTCTTCTCACTGACCCCCAATGTAAGGAGCATTCTTCCCCCTGACCTCCAATGTAAGGAGCATTCTTCCCACTGACCCCCAATGTAAGGAGCATTCGTCTCACTGACCCCCAATGTAAGGGACATTCTTCCCACTGACCCCCAATGTAAGGGACATTCTTCCCACTGACCCCCAATGTAAGGAGCATTCTTCCCACTGACCCCCAATGTAAGGGACATTCTTCCCACTGACCCCCAATGTAAGGAGCATTCTTCCCCCTGACCCCCAATGTAAGGAGCATTCTTCTCACTGACCCCCAATGTAAGGAGCATTCTTCCCACTGACCCCCAATGTAAGGAACATTCTTCCCACTGACCCCAATGTAAGGGATTCTTCCCACTGACCCCCAATGTAAGGAGCATTCTTCCCACTGACCCCCAATGTAAGGCACATTCTTCCCACTGACCCCCAATGTAAGGAGCATGCTTCCCACTGACCCCCAATGTAAGGGGCATTCTTCCCCCTGACCCCCAATGTAAGGAGCATTCTTCCCACTGACCCCCAATGTAAGGAGCATTCTTCCCACTGACCCCCAATGTAAGG
>NW_017308299.1:76769-80187 GCF_000935625.1 Nanorana parkeri | reverse complement strand
CCCCCCGTACTCAGTGATGACACCTTTTCCTGGCTGTGAGTGGGATTTCCTTTCTTTACGATCCATGTTTTTCTCTTGCAGGACATTCAGATAGAAGCTCTTCTGATGAGAGCGTGTGAGCCCATCATCCAGGGATACTGCCATGTACGTACTCTCAGCCTCGCGTCACATAGACTCCATGTTGGCTCACTGCGTCCGGATCTCTTACGCGTTCCCTGTGTTTTGTGCTGCAGGAGGTGGCCGACAACCAGATCGACTCGGGGGACCTGATGGAATGCCTGATCCAGAACAAATACCAGAAGGAGATGAATGAGAAGTGCGTGGTGGGGGTCACCCACTTCCAGCTGGTAATAATGCGATCGTGTCTGCGCAGGCTGGCGGGCCCCGTGGAGGGGGCAATTGTGCGGCGTCTCGCTCGGATATTTCTGTAACGTCTTTTGCCGTTTCTTTTGTCTTCATAATTCAGATCCAGATGAAAGACTTCCGCTTCTCTTACAAGTTTAAGATGGCCTGCAAGGAGGACGTGCTGAAGCTGTGCCCCAACATCAAGCAGAAGTAGGTCCCCGTTGTATAAGGCCCCATTCACACTGAGCGACATGAAAATCGCGCGATTTTGAGCGATATTGCGCGACATTGATCGACTTTTTCCTATTGGGCTGTATGCAATCAGGAGCAAAATCGCTCGAAAAAAGGGTCATGTAGGAGCGACGAGATGTGAACAGCTCCATTGAAATGGATTGGAGAAGCTACATAGAGCGATATCGCGTGGAAATATGAGCGATATCGCTGCAAAAATCGCTCGATAAATCGCTCAGTGTAAGACCCCGTTCACATTGAGCGATTTATCGCGCGATATAGCGGCAAATTACCGCGCGATATCACGCTCCAATGGGGCAAAGGGTCCTGCTGTCGCGGGTCGTTTGTCGCTACAGCAGGACCCTTTTTGGAGCGGATTTAGCCGCGATTCAAGCTTGCTCAATGCAAGCTTGAACGCGACATCGCGCGGCAAATCTCGCGATGTCGCGCGACTTGCATATCGCGCAGTGGGAACGGGGCCTAATAGATCCCCCATATCTCAAGACAAAATCACTGCGCTAAGAAACGTACAACTTCTACATAGACAACAGTGCCTGGTGATGGCCCCAACGTAACATGCCACCTCCCCTATAGTTACAATCAATACAATCTCAAAACTGCACGTGCAGTGTGTTGTGATCCGGATCCTCGTACACTTCTCCTCATACGGAAGTTACATTGAGGCGTGACGAGGTTCCCCGGAGTGTACGCAGCGCGTTTCACGGTTTGAGTCTCGCCGTCTGATCTTTCCCTTCTGTCCTAGTCACACACAGCCGGACACAAGGTATTCACCTGTCATCACCTCTGTGTGGATTTGTCCTTGAAGCGATGACACGCAGATACATTCTGTTTTGAGAAGGCTTTGCTGAGCTTTACACTGACTTAGTTATGAGCTTTCCTGGTTTGTTTTTAGTGACACTTCGCTAGGTGAAAAGTTTAAGGAGAACTATGGAGGTCAGTGCTTTTCCCCGTAATACTCAGGGTAACGGGAGGACACAAACTAGCATCCTCCCGTCACCCTAGGCTCAGTATATAGGGAGCTACAGCTCGCGGTATGCTGAGACGCCGCAGCCGGGACGGATCCCGACATTACTGTCTGTATCCGCCCAGCTGCGTGAGTGACAGCTGGCTCTGCCTATCTAGAGGCAGAGCCAGGTGTACCCGCACCCTCCCCCCCTGTCCGTTCTGCCAGTCAGTGCTGGAAGATCGTAGCGGGGAGGGGGGGAATCCAGTCCCTCCCCTGTCACGGCTCTCTGCGCAGATAGATCGAGAAGTGAGCGAGCGCCGGTATGTGATCGCTCACCTCCCGATCTACTGAGCCGACCTGTGACAGTCTCATTGTCGCAGGTCGGCTAGAACTATGAGGAGGAGTGAAAATTGCCCCCCCTCATAGTTCTCCTTTAACCCCGAAGCCCCCTGTATAAGGTGGTTGGCCAGTTAAATCTCCACGCGCTCAAGTTCCGGGTGCGGCCGTTCTCTGACCGTTCCATGGTGTGTTTGATAATACGTCCCCTCCTGGGTGCCGGGGCTCCATACACCACCCCCTTCCGTGTCATGATATAGGGGCTGGTGGGTAAACTCACAATGGGGATCATACAATCCAACACACCGGCGGTACCTGGAGCTGTTCGAGGAAGATTTTACTCGCACAGTTAGTTCATACTCTCCTGTCTTTCACATGGGGCTGCTGGGTTTAGCCCCTCACCGGGCTGGTTACATTCTCTCAGGTGGTCGCTGATCTCTGTTCTGTAGAAGCCATGATCTCCATATGGGGCACCGGTGAAACGGCTGTGTGCCATCTCCTCAGTCCCGGCTGGTAACACATCCTCATTCTGTTCAGTTCTCTGACCTTTTGGATTGTTGTACTTTTCAGGGTGGACGTTGTCATCTGTCTCAGCACCACGGTCCGAAATGACACCCTGCAGGATCTGAAGGAGCAGAGGGTGTCTCTGAAGTGCCGCAAGCAGCTGAGGGTGGAGGAGCTGGAGATGGTAAAATCCTTGTGTGTCCCCCCTATAGATACTAGAAGCTTTCTCCGTGGAAGTGTGTGTGTATATATATATATATATATATGCGAGGGACTCGGATCATCACTCTGAGATCCAAGAAGGCGATTCAATACATTGTATGTAGACCCCCGTATACCTCGCACTGCTCAGACCTCCCCTAGCTACACACACCTTTCTATTGCGTACACCTCAGCACACTACTTAGTGGTTTCGGTTGGTACCCAAGGCAGTCCTAAAGCCTATCTACAAGCAAATATGAATTCCCTCCCCGTCGTCCTCTTCCCCCTCCTGCCTCACTGGCAGTTCCCAGGTGCAGGGGACTCCTAATCCAGAGCACAGAGGCAGGAGGGGGTTAATATTTCCCCGGAGTTTGGCTTGAAGGGGAAGAAGCGTTGGAGGCTTGCTGTCTATTGCATGTCCTTCCTTATTGTTATAATGTTTCTTTTATAGATTGGAAGGCTCTCCTCCTACTTCCTCTCTGTGTCTCCTACTTCCTCTCTCTGTCTCCTATCCTCCTACTTCCTCTCTGTGTCTCCTACTTCCTCTCTCTCTCTCCTATCCTCCTCCTTCCTCCGTGTCTCCTCTCCTCCTCCTTCCTCCGTGTCTCCTCTCCTCCTCCTTCCTCCGTGTCTCCTCTCCTCCTCCTTCCTCCGTGTCTCCTCCTCCTTCCTCCGTGTCTCCTCCTCCTTCCTCCGTGTCTCCTCCTCCTTCCTCCGTGTCTCCTCCTCCTTCCTCCGTGTCTCCTCCTCCTTCCTCCGTGTCTCCTCCTCCTTCCTCCGTGTCTCCTCCTCCTTCCTCCGTGTCTCCTCCTCCTTCCTCCGTGTCTCCTCCTC
>NW_017308299.1:73809-75553 GCF_000935625.1 Nanorana parkeri | reverse complement strand
CTTCCTCTCTGTCTCCTCTCCTCCTCCTCCTACTTCCTCTCTGTCTCCTCTCCTCCTCCTCCTCCTTCCTCTCTGTCTCCTCTCCTCCTCCTCCTACTTCCTCTCTGTCTCCTCTCCTCCTCCTCCTACTTCCTCTCTGTCTCCTCTCCTCCTCCTCCTACTTCCTCTCTGTCTCCTCTCCTCCTCCTCCTACTTCCTCTCTGTCTCCTCTCCTCCTCCTCCTACTTCCTCTCTGTCTATGGGACAGCAGATTTCATACACATGGTGGTTGCTGAGATTTGCCTGTACTGGGGCACGATGGTAAACCACAATGCACTCCCTGTAATCCGTCTCCATAGATAAGAGGAAGGTCGGAGCTCGCAGAGATTGGGGAACACTTGTTGTCTGAGAACTCTTCCATAGCTGGATTGTTGCCAGGGAGGGTGTACACGGTCGCACATCCACATACATGATCTCCGCTCAGAGCAGGATTCCGCGGCTGGGTGTACAAGGGGAATTGTATGTGGCCCTGAGCCATGCGTCGGGTGCGTAGTCACCCTGTGTGTGCGTGATGGAGGTACTGAACTCTGACATTTCCCTTCCAGTCAGAGGACATCCGCCTGGAGCCCAAACTCTACGACGCTTGTAAGACGGACATCACCGCCATCTGCCCTAATGTACCCTATGGGAACGCTCAGGTGAGTCTGCCCCCTACTGGCCGGTTTCCTCTCTCTCTGTATTGCGTCATATTAACCGTTGTGCGTTGTCCCAGATCATTGAGTGTCTGAAGGAGAGTAAGAAGCAGCTGAGTGTGGCCTGCCATCAAAAGATCTTCAAACTGCAGGAGACGGAGATGATGGACCCCGAGCTGGATTACACGCTGATGAGGGTCTGCAAACAGATGATCAAGGTGAGAGGCGCTCCCTGTGCAGCAGTGCCCGGGAATTACCCTGGAAGCAGCTCCCAATCCCATAACATTGCTCCCTGTGTTCTCTCCACAGAGGTTCTGCAGTGACGCCGACCCAAAGAACATCCTGCAGTGTCTGAAACAGAACAAGAACACAGAGACCATGGACCCCAAATGTAAACAGATGATCACAAAGCGACAGATTACACAGAACACAGGTGTGTCTTGTATACCCATCCCGTGTTCCCTGTATACCCATCCCGTGTTCCCTGTATACCCATCCCGTGGGGGGTGTCCCACGTTCCCTGTATACCCAGCCCGTGGGGGGTGTCCCGTGTTCCCTGTATACCCATCCCGTGTTCCCTGTATACCCATCCCGTGGGGGGTGTCCCACGTTCCCTGTATACCCAGCCCGTGGGGGGTGTCCCGTGTTCCCTGTATACCCATCCCGTGGGGGTGTCCCGTGTGCCCAGTCATGTATCTGCTCTCTCCAGGACATGTATCTAAACCACTTGCAGCCTTTTTAGTCTCTGAGCCGGTTTAATCTTTGGGGCGGTTTTATTTTCGAAGTATGACACCAGAACATCTACTTTCCGTCTCCTCAGATTATCGGCTGAACCCCATTCTCCGCAAATCATGCAAAGCCGATATTCCAAAATTCTGCCAGTCCATCCTGAACAATGCCAAAGATGACACGGAACTGGAAGGACTAGTCATCTCCTGCCTGAAGCTGAAGTATGCAGACCAGGTATGTCAGGGACACGCATGAGGGACACAGACAATTGTGCATTGTTCCTGGTCACACCCTACGTCCCCATGGATCCCAGTCACTCCCCCCTGGATCCCGGTGACTCCCTC
>NW_017308299.1:71709-73735 GCF_000935625.1 Nanorana parkeri | reverse complement strand
GTCCCTGTGGATCCCCTTCAGTCCCCCTGGATCCCCTTCACTTCCTCCGTCCCCCTGGATCCCCTCAGTGTCATTTGGCAGAATCTGTCCGGATTGCATCAAATATTTGTCTCATGAAAGCCGCCCTCTCCTGACCCCAATGTTCTTTGTACACAGCGTCTGTCGCCGGACTGTGAGGACCAGATTCGCGTCATCATTCAGGAGACCGCCCTGGATTACCGGCTCGATTTCAGGGAGTTTATGGGGTGCAATGGGGGGAGGGTGGGGGTGATCAGGGAGTTTATGGGGTGCAATGGGGGGAGGGTGGGGGTGATCAGGGAGTTTATGGGGTGCAATGGTTATCGCATTTGTATACTGAATACACTCAGGAGTCTTGAAAAGAGGACTTCTGCTATGACGGGGCATTTCGGACGTTGCATTGTTTGCAGTCAGCCCGATCCTAGAGGATGAGAGCGCCCCAACCTGAAGAGAAGTCCACTAAATGTTTATTATTCACAACAAGGGGGTCACCAGGTATGGCCAACGTACACATCTGGGTCCCGCACCCTCCCATGTTTAGCCATCCTAGAACACGGGAGCCTCCTCCGTGAGTCATGAGAGGCAATGTTTTAGGTCTAAGGAGGGTATACCCCCGGGGTGGGCAAACTCCGGCCCTCCAGCTGTGTGTGGGGTGGAACTACAAATCCCATTGTGTATATGTCTCTGGGAGTCCTATCTTTTGACCGTAGAGTATTGCAGCACCTCGTGGGATTTGTAGTTGCACCGCAGCTGGAGGGCTGGATTTTGCCTAATACACTCTGTGGTACCCATAAGATGTAGGAGAGAAGGTAAGAAGGACTCTTATTGAGAGTGGCAGGGGTACCGGGCTCTGGGTATTGGCGGTTCACAGCTTAAGCCCTCGTTCACACCTGAACGTTTTGTAGCGCGTTCTACGCTCGACAAACGCTCTACAAAACGCTCAAAAATATAAATCGCATTGTATTCAATGGGTCTCGTTCCCACCTCGGCGTATTTCCGCCCGTCCCTAACGCCCTACAAAACGGCCCGCGCCTGAAAAGGTCCAGGTACTACTTTGGGCCGTTTTGTTGCGCGTTTCCATTGGGATACAGCCAAGTAGCCCTCGGAAACGCGCGCCTGTCGCGCGACTTTTTTTTACCGCGAATTGCGGTAAAAAAAAAGCGGAGTCTCTGCACACTATCCAGCAGGACCAGGTCTAGAAAGCCTCTCCATATTGTGGTCAGATGCTATCTGCGTCTCTATTGGTTGGAGGGGTGGACTGGTTTCCACTGCCAGGAGATGGGGATTCTAGCTGCTCGGAATCGGTGGCGGGTTCTCTTTGTTTCATATTCAAGCCGCTTGGGTTATAATGGAAGTTTTAGAGCTGATGGCATGGTAAGTAGGGATGAAGCCGCATGGTAAGTAGGGATGAAGCCGCATGGTAAGTAGGGATGAAGCCGCATGGTAAGTAGGGATGAAGCCGCATGGTAAGTAGGGATGAAGCCGCATGGTAAGTAGGGATGAAGCCGCATGGTAAGTCGGGATGAAGCCGCCATACAGGGGTATGTTACCCTTCATTCCCAGCGCATGTTTCGCCGGGTCCTCATAGCTTCTGGCGAGGATATTATTGTGACAAGCGAGAAAGTTGCGTTGTATAAATTCTCCTGAATTTCCCCTCTGACAGATAAACAGCCTGTGCGGGGAGGAGGCCGCGGCCCAGGAACCCACCGGGCAGGTAGAGGAATGTCTGAAGATGAACCTGCTGAAGATAAAGTCTAACGGCTGCAAGAAGGTGAGAAGTGGCGGCACAGCCCTAGAGAGAGTTCCGGTATTTCATGGTTAACAGGCAGCCATAGAGTCCACGGGGCCCGCCCGGGGTTTCCTTTCCACTGGGCCCGACCGGCCGGGGTTTCCTTTCCACTGGGCCCGACCGGCCGGGGTTTCCTTTCCACTGGGCCCGACCGGCCCGGGGTTTCCTTTCCACTGGGCCCGACCGGCCCGGGGTTTCCTTTCCACTGGGCCCGCCCGG
>NW_017308299.1:67120-71075 GCF_000935625.1 Nanorana parkeri | reverse complement strand
GTTTCCCCCCTCCGCTGGGTTCCAGTCCTCAATAGAGTAATCACTTGGCTTAGTCCTGCACCTGACCCTGTATAGGAATAAACTCCCCCCTGTGAGATTCAGGAGTAGGGCCGGGACATTGCCACGCAGAGTAAGATTTGACCTCCGGCCTCTGTAGTGAGGAGCCGGAACGCGGCTTCTAGTCCTTGTCCATACGCGGCACACATACCGCTGCGGGTCGTGGGGCTGGCGGTGGTTGCGGGATGACGGACCTTCATGTATTGTACTAGATGAGCTCCATGAACCCCGACACACACTATAGGAGCCCCCCGATGCCACTGAACCCCCGACACACACTATAGGAGCCCCCCGATGCCACTGAACCCCCGACACACACTATAGGAGCCCCCCGATGCCACTGAACCCCCGACACACACTATAGGAGCCCCCCGATGCCACTGAACCCCCGACACACACTATAGGAGCCCCCCGATGCCACTGAACCCCCGACACACACTATAGGAGCCCCCCGATGCCACTGAACCCCCGACACACACTATAGGAGCCCCCCGATGCCACTGAACCCCCGACACACACTATAGGAGCCCCCCGATGCCACTGAACCCCCGACACACACTATAGGAGCCCCCCGATGCCACTGAACCCCCGACACACACTATAGGAGCCCCCCGATGCCACTGAACCCCCGACACACACTATAGGAGCCCCCCGATGCCACTGAACCCCCGACACACACTATAGGAGCCCCCCGATGCCACTGAACCCCCGACACACACTATAGGAGCCCCCCGATGCCACTGAACCCCCGACACACACTATAGGAGCCCCCCGATGCCACTGAACCCCCGACACACACTATAGGAGCCCCCCGATGCCACTGAACCCCCGACACACACTATAGGAGCCCCCCGATGCCACTGAACCCCCGACACACACTATAGGAGCCCCCCGATGCCACTGAACCCCCGACACACACTATAGGAGCCCCCCGATGCCACTGAACCCCCGACACACACTATAGGAGCCCCCCGATGCCACTGAACCCCCGACACACACTATAGGAGCCCCCCGATGCCACTGAACCCCCGACACACACTATAGGAGCCCCCCGATGCCACTGAACCCCCGACACACACTATAGGAGCCCCCCGATGCCACTGAACCCCCGACACACACTATAGGAGCCCCCCGATGCCACTGAACCCCCGACACACACTATAGGAGCCCCCCGATGCCACTGAACCCCCGACACACACTATAGGAGCCCCCCGATGCCACTGAACCCCCGACACACACTATAGGAGCCCCCCGATGCCACTGAACCCCCGACACACACTATAGGAGCCCCCCGATGCCACTGAACCCCCGACACACACTATAGGAGCCCCCCGATGCCACTGAACCCCCGACACACACTATAGGAGCCCCCCGATGCCACTGAACCCCCGACACACACTATAGGAGCCCCCCGATGCCACTGAACCCCCGACACACACTATAGGAGCCCCCCGATGCCACTGAACCCCCGACACACACTATAGGAGCCCCCCGATGCCACTGAACCCCCGACACACACTATAGGAGCCCCCCGATGCCACTGAACCCCCGACACACACTATAGGAGCCCCCCGATGCCACTGAACCCCCGACACACACTATAGGAGCCCCCCGATGCCACTGAACCCCCGACACACACTATAGGAGCCCCCCGATGCCACTGAACCCCCGACACACACTATAGGAGCCCCCCGATGCCACTGAACCCCCGACACACACTATAGGAGCCCCCCGATGCCACTGAACCCCCGACACACACTATAGGAGCCCCCCGATGCCACTGAACCCCCGACACACACTATAGGAGCCCCCCGATGCCACTGAACCCCCGACACACACTATAGGAGCCCCCCGATGCCACTGAACCCCCGACACACACTATAGGAGCCCCCCGATGCCACTGAACCCCCGACACACACTATAGGAGCCCCCCGATGCCACTGAACCCCCGACACACACTATAGGAGCCCCCCGATGCCACTGAACCCCCGACACACACTATAGGAGCCCCCCGATGCCACTGAACCCCCGACACACACTATAGGAGCCCCCCGATGCCACTGAACCCCCGACACACACTATAGGAGCCCCCCGATGCCACTGAACCCCCGACACACACTATAGGAGCCCCCCGATGCCACTGAACCCCCGACACACACTATAGGAGCCCCCCGATGCCACTGAACCCCCGACACACACTATAGGAGCCCCCCGATGCCACTGAACCCCCGACACACACTATAGGAGCCCCCCGATGCCACTGAACCCCCGACACACACTATAGGAGCCCCCCGATGCCACTGAACCCCCGACACACACTATAGGAGCCCCCCGATGCCACTGAACCCCGGCTGAGCGGCTCGCTTACAGTATATAACATTTGTTTATTGCCGCGTCCAGCCAAAACCCGACCGCGTACGGGATGATGGCGCCGCTCGCATGCGGTTCTCTGACAGCCGATGTAATCCCGATCCTTCACCTTTCACAACAGGAGGTTCTGAACATGCTGAAGGAAAGCAAAGCGGATATATTTGTGGATCCCGTGCTGCACACGGCCTGCGCGCTCGACATCAAACATCACTGCGCCGCCATCCCGCCAGGAAAAGGACGCCGTAAGTAACGCCCCCAAACTCTGGCCTCGTTAACCCCGCATGTGCGCCGGCATATCAGTATGTTTCCTGTTGCAGAGATGTCCTGCTTGATCGAAGCGTTACAAGACAAGATGGTGCGACTGCAGCCCGAGTGTAAGAAGAGACTGCAGGACCGGCTGGACATGTGGAGCTACGCGGCTAAGGTGAGGCGGGCAGTGCACATCACCGCGGTAAAGGAAACACTTCCTGTGCTTGTGTGCAACGGGAAGCAGTCCCCTATACACTGGCTGGAACTCCAACTTCCTCCGGCTGTAAAGTGCAGGCCGCATGCAGAAAGCTGTGGCGCATCCCAGGCACCCCTTTAGCTGTGTGTGTAGACTGGGCCAATGAACTGAGATTACCCGTCTATGGCCTGGCACCCCTTTAGCTGTGTGTGTAGACTGGGCCGGGCCAATGAACTGAGATTACCCGTCTATGGCCTGGCACCCCTTTAGCTGTTCAGACTGCGGTCCTGGCTGGGAGCGTCCATGCACAGGTGGCTACACCAGAGCTCCAGGGAGACCCCACAAGGCAGCGTAGCCACCCCATAAGAGTAAGTGTAGTGGGCAATATTTTTGTTAGTAGATCTTCTGTTTGCGTGGAGCAAACTGGGAAGATAATAACTGAGCTCACCGCCTGACATTACCAAGCGCTCGACCCTTCCAGTCCCGGGGCGGGCCTCACTAGTCTGCTTTGTGTAAGTACCAGAATCTTGAACCGACATCGGGCTCCCGATACCCCTGTACTGCAGATCTCCGAGAGGAAAGGAGCAGCAGTGCAAAGCCAAGCGGCACAATGGTAGGAGGAGAGAGCAGAGAGATGAGCTCATCCGTCCGCTGTTTCTCCTTTCATTGTCCAGTGACGGGCTGGGGGGAGGGGAAACGTCTTGTAACTGCAGCAAAAGAAATAACAGAAAACGGATCTTCTTCTCCTTCCTTCCAGGTGGCCCCGGCCGACGGCTTCTCCGACTTGGCCGTGCAGGTGATGAGTTCCCCGTCCAAGAATTACATCTTGTCGGTCATCATGGTCGGCGTGTGCGTTCTCTTCTTCGGAGGCCTGCTGTGCGGTCGCATCACCAAGAGGGTGACAAGAGAAATGAAGGACAGGTAGAGCATCGGACCCGCCCCCTCCTACACCTCTCGGCAAGAGCTCTGAGAAGCGGGGGCTTCAGGGGAGGGAGGGCAGGCCTGTCGCCTCGTGTACAGCTCCTCCCACGCAGTCCAATCCCATCTTCCTCTTCCTCCCCCGGCTCCTTCCAGCGCTGTGGA
>NW_017308299.1:66066-67001 GCF_000935625.1 Nanorana parkeri | reverse complement strand
TTAAAATTGTGTTTTTTTTTTTACTTCTCCGCTCGCCCATTGTGAAATGTGTGACCGTCAGTCCAGCCTTTCTGATTCCCCGACTGATCATTTCATAGCTGCTAGCCGCTTCGGGTCCCCTGCTGGGCACACAGGGCCACAAGGTTACCCCCACCCCCCCTGCGCTGCTCAGTGGAAGCGTCACCAGGTTGGCGCTCACGGTCTCCATTTTGCACTACTGTACCCAGCGACCGGTGTTGTGGCAGCCGGACGCTGAGCAATATTTCCCGAGTTCATTGCCGTCGATGCCGCCGGGCAATCGGTGAACACGGCCAGGTCCTCGTTGTGCTGCCGGGTGGAGCGAGTGCATCTAGCGGGGGGGCAGGACTGGATTGTGAACATTAAGTTATTACACTCCGTGCATTCATTTTCTCTCCTCCGAACACAAACTCGGCATTATTTAAAGCTTTGTCTTCCATGATTGTCCTCCGTCCCTCCCCCGCACCGGGCGAGAAATGCCAAAAACATTCCGAATCACCGGTCATAGTGGCGGTTCATAGCACGATAGGCCTATTGGTGGCTCCGCCCACCTAGCTCAGTACCTGCGTGGAAGGAGACGGCGCCCTCTGTCGGTGACTGGTGGTGGTGGTGAAGGTCTGTCCTATCGTATCCTCCAATCACAGAATCGTACCAATCCTGACACCCTTTGCGGCCCAGTGCATTGTGGGACCTCCGTATTTGGGGTCATTGAGCCCGGCCGATCTGATTTGGAATAAATTCTGCTTTTGTGTGGTAATGCTGCCCTGTCCTGGGCTGAGGAGCTTGCAATCGCTTGATTCATTTCACCTTCATGGAACCTGCTAATGTCAAACCCTTCATCGTTTTTTTTGTTTTCTCTTTATCAGCTACAAGATATTTTGCCGCTAACAAGAATGCGGAGATCAACTATAGAACAT
>NW_017308299.1:64093-66028 GCF_000935625.1 Nanorana parkeri | reverse complement strand
TGGAGCAGAGCCCCTCCCCCCACACAGCGAGTAACGGTCATAGACTTCCATGTCCCCCATTTGTCACACCCGGGTACATTTTCTTTCTTTTTGTACATTTTGTTTTTGCTCTGTGTATAGACCAGATCATCTCGTCCACGGCGTGTCACCATGAGATGTTCCCCAATAATGTGCATTTTTTTTTTCTGTACAGAGAAATGGGAAGATTTAATAAAAAATAAAAATGCTACCTAAACAATGGTGCGTCCTGAATCCTACACCGGGGGGGGAGGAGTTCCATCAGTGGAGGTAATGCACTTCGGGGTGACGAGCAGACAAGCGGAATACATATTAATGGACACCCCCCCCAGGGAAGTCAGAGGTGGAGAAAGATTTGGGGGTCATAGTAGGCCGCAGATTGATCAATAGCATGCGATGCCGGGCTGCGGCACACCATGCCAGGCTGCGGCACACCATGCCGGGCTGCGGCACACATTGTCGGGCTGTGGCACACATTGTCGGGCTGCGGCACACCATGCCAGGCTGCGGCACACATTGTCGGGCTGCGGCACACATTGTCGGGCTGCGGCACACATTGTCGGGCTGCGGCACACATTGTCGGGCTGCGGCACACATTGTCGGGCTGCGGCACACATTGTCGGGCTGCGGCACACATTGTCGGGCTGCGGCACACATTGTCGGGCTGCGGCACACATTGTCGGGCTGCGGCACACATTGTCGGGCTGCGGCACACATTGTCGGGCTGCGGCACACATTGTCGGGCTGCGGCACACATTGTCGGGCTGCGGCACACATTGTCGGGCTGCGGCACACATTGTCGGGCTGCGGCACACATTGTCGGGCTGCGGCACACATTGTCGGGCTGCGGCACACATTGTCGGGCTGCGGCACACATTGTCGGGCTGCGGCACACATTGTCGGGCTGCGGCACACATTGTCGGGCTGCGGCACACATTGTCGGGCTGCGGCACACATTGTCGGGCTGCGGCACACATTGTCGGGCTGCGGCACACATTGTCGGGCTGCGGCACACATTGTCGGGCTGCGGCACACATTGTCGGGCTGCGGCACACATTGTCGGGCTGCGGCACACATTGTCGGGCTGCGGCACACATTGTCGGGCTGCGGCACACATTGTCGGGCTGCGGCACACATTGTCGGGCTGCGGCACACATTGTCGGGCTGCGGCACACATTGTCGGGCTGCGGCACACATTGTCGGGCTGCGGCACACATTGTCGGGCTGCGGCACACCATGCCGGGCTGCGGCACACCATGCCGGGCTGCGGCACACCATGCCGGGCTGCGGCACACATTGTCGGGCTGCGGCACACCATGCCGGGCTGCGGCACACAGCGAGCCGAGTTCTGTATGGTAAGGGGAATGTTCTGTAGAGACAACGCGATAATTCTGCCACTTTATAGATCGCGGGTCTCGGCCTCGTCTCTGCAGACAGATTTGATATCGTTATGGGAGCCGGCAGTGTAACCTCCAGTGAAGTGGACCTGTCATGTCTGCAAAGATAAATACGGAACATTTCACCATCTGCAGCTCCAGGATCATTTCCGCTATTTATCATTAAAGGAGAATGTACCCACCAATTGAATGTTTCCCAAAACAGTTACTTTCAAAGTGACACTGAACTCCGGAGAGAATAAAGAGCACGCAGGTCCCGTAACACAAAACAAACCGTCTGTAGTAGTTGGATACAACAATGCAAACAGCCATGTACCCTGACCAAGAGTAGTTTCCACATGAGAGCCCCCGGGCCCTGAGATATCCAGGGTGACAACACTCCCGCAGGGCTACGGAACCAAAGGAAGGTGAAGGAAGAACCTCCGACACTAAAGGTTCCGCCTCCTTATAAGAAAAAATAAAAACCAGCTACAGGAAGATGGGAAGAGCAGAGGAGTGAGACGGGAAACAAGACACACGA
>NW_017308299.1:61044-62831 GCF_000935625.1 Nanorana parkeri | reverse complement strand
CCCCCGCGGCACCCGATAAAAGTCAGCGGAGCAACGGGAGCCCGGGCCCGGCCTAAATTACAGTGTCAGCCAGTACAGCTACCACAATCTCTCGGGGCTTGTTCACACCAAATGCGGACCAGATCGGCATGAGTTTCTGCAGTCCAGTGCGTTATACTGCGTTTCTAGGCTGTTTTTGGTGGGGGGGAAAAACAAATGGTCTTTCAGTGCGTTCCAGAGCAGGACACATAGGGCTCGCTGCAGTTTATTTTACATACGCTGGAACTGAACGCTGCGGTGTGAACTGGAGCCCAAAATACCATTGGAATACATTGGACGCATTTTTGATCCGGTCTGTAACTGCTCCGCTCCTGGAACGCGCTCGGTGTGAACAAGCCCTCAGGGAGAAAGCCTCCGCCCACACCGAAGGCACTGCTCACCCCGGGGGAGGAGAGCGTACAGATAAAATCAGCTCCTGATGTAACCGGGGCTGGAAAGGCCGGACATTCCATGAACAGGATCCAGGGGCCACACAAAGCTCTAAATTGAGCGTTTGTGTCATGTAAGGAGGCCGTGAGGTCCTCCATTCTCATGAGGTTGCACATCTCCCTCACCCACTCCTATATGGGGGACAACTGAGGTCCTCCAATGATGAGGTATCACCGCCCTTGCCGCAGCCAAGAAGATCCCTAGAAATGGAAGACTGAGAACCTGGTATCCTGGACTAGAGAGCCACCCGGGGGGGTACAAGGTGCAGAGGACCCCATGACAGTATGGTAGACCTCAAAAACAGTCCCAGAAGGGCTGCAATCAGGGGCAATGCCACCACACATGTCAGAGCGAACCGTCCGGGGCCAAGCGACGCCAGCAGTCCGGTGCCATAGAAGGAAAAATCTTCTGCAAGGTTAAGGGGCTCCTATACCAACCAGTAAGGAGCTTGTAGGCTTTCCTCCTGAGCAGGCGTGGCTCCGGTCAGTCTGTGCGCGGTCCGGAAGGCCTTATCCACATCGTCCTGAGAAAAGGATTCTGTCGGGTCAGATTCCCGCGTCCGGATAAAATCGGGGCGAGAAGCCGCAAGGTATTTGTGAGATTGAACTCCTGAGGTTAGTGTCACTTTAAGACACGCCAACAGTCAAGGTTGTCTGCACTTATTTCAGCTCTCAATCCAACTTTCAAGCACTTTCATTTTTACAGGGGGCACTCTGTCTATAAGAAGCCCCCATTCCTCATTATACCGGGGGGCACTCTATAAGAAGCCCCCCCATTCCTCATTATACCGGGGGCACTCTATAAGAAGCCCCCCCATTCCTCATTATACCGGGGGGCACTCTGTCTATAAGAAGCCCCCATTCCTCATTATACTGGGGGGGGGGCACTCTGTCTACCCCCCATTCCTCATTATACCGGGGGCACTCTATAAGAAGCCCCCCCATTCCTCATTATACCGGGGGGCACTCTGTCTATAAGAAGCCCCCATTCCTCATTATACTGGGGGGGGGGCACTCTGTCTATAAGCCCCTATTCCTCATACCAGGGGGCACTCTATAAGAAGCCCCCCATTCCTCATATCGCAGGGGCACTCTATAAGAAGCCCCCCCCCATTCCTATCATTATTCTAGGGGGTACTCTGTCTATAAGAAGTTCCCCCCAATAAGGGGGGCACTCTATAAGAAGCCACTCCCATTCCTCTCATTATACCGGGGGGCACTCAGTCTATAAGAAGCCCCCCCATTCCTCATACCGGGGACACTCTGTCTATAACGAAAGCCCCCCATTCCTCATATCGCAGGGGCACTCTATAAGAAGCC
>NW_017308299.1:56137-60998 GCF_000935625.1 Nanorana parkeri | reverse complement strand
ACATTGTAACCGACGAACAGTGAAAGGTTACATTGTATCCCTGGCGGCCCCGCCCTCTCTCCTGATTGGATGTGGTGGATTCCTCCGATAGGCTTCTCGCGCACCACGTGCAGCCACTAAACACAGCTGGGGGGGCGGGTCCGAAACGCGTGTTCTGATTGGTCAGGCGTGTAGCTGCCTGCGTGAGGACGGTGCTGACGTCACAATCGTGGGCTCCGAGGTCTGGCAGGAGACAGACCGGAAGAGAGGGGTTCAGAGGTCACACCGAGCGCCGAGGGTGAGTGACACTGCAGCGCCTTATATGACGTCATCACTCTGCAGACGGACCAATTAGTGACCGTGTGACTGCACTCTGTACATATAATCATTGGGGGGTGTCGGGAGCTCCGAGTCCTGTCACTGCCCCTGTATATACCCCTCACCCGCAGAACGTACACTGCCCCTGTATATACCCCTCACACGCAGAACGTACACTGCCCCTGTATATACCCCTCACCCGCAGAGTGTACACTGCCCCTGTATATACCCCTCACCCGCAGAACGTACACTGCCCCTGTATATACCCCTCACCCGCAGAACGTACACTGCCCCTGTATATACCCCTCACCCGCAGAATGTACACTGCCCCTGTATATACCCCTCACCCGCAGAATGTACACTGCCCCTGTATATACCCCTCACCCGCAGAACGTACCCTGCCCTGTATATACCCCTCACCCGCAGAATGTACACTGCCCCTGTATATACCTCTCACCCGCAGAACGTGCACTGCCCCTGTATATACCCCTCACCCGCAGAACGTACACTGCCCCTGGATATACCCCTCACCCGCCGAACGTACACTGCCCCTGGATATACCCCTCACCCGCCGAACGTACACTGCCCCTGGATATACCCCTCACCCGCCGAACGTACACTGCCCCTGGATATACCCCTCACCCGCCGAACGTACACTGCCCCTGGATATACCCCTCACCCGCCGAACGTACACTGCCCCTGGATATACCCCTCACCCGCCGAACGTACACTGCCCCTGGATATACCCCTCACCCGCCGAACGTACACTGCCCCTGGATATACCCCTCACCCGCCGAACGTACACTGCCCCTGGATATACCCCTCACCCGCCGAACGTACACTGCCCCTGGATATACCCCTCACCCGCCGAACGTACACTGCCCCTGGATATACCCCTCACCCGCCGAACGTACACTGCCCCTGGATATACCCCTCACCCGCCGAACGTACACTGCCCCTGGATATACCCCTCACCCGCCGAACGTACACTGCCCCTGGATATACCCCTCACCCGCCGAACGTACACTGCCCCTGGATATACCCCTCACCCGCCGAACGTACACTGCCCCTGGATATACCCCTCACCCGCCGAACGTACACTGCCCCTGGATATACCCCTCACCCGCCGAACGTACACTGCCCCTGGATATACCCCTCACCCGCCGAACGTACACTGCCCCTGGATATACCCCTCACCCGCCGAACGTACACTGCCCCTGGATATACCCCTCACCCGCCGAACGTACACTGCCCCTGGATATACCCCTCACCCGCCGAACGTACACTGCCCCTGGATATACCCCTCACCCGCCGAACGTACACTGCCCCTGGATATACCCCTCACCCGCCGAACGTACACTGCCCCTGGATATACCCCTCACCCGCCGAACGTACACTGCCCCTGGATATACCCCTCACCCGCCGAACGTACACTGCCCCTGGATATACCCCTCACCCGCCGAACGTACACTGCCCCTGGATATACCCCTCACCCGCCGAACGTACACTGCCCCTGGATATACCCCTCACCCGCCGAACGTACACTGCCCCTGGATATACCCCTCACCCGCCGAACGTACACTGCCCCTGGATATACCCCTCACCCGCCGAACGTACACTGCCCCTGGATATACCCCTCACCCGCCGAACGTACACTGCCCCTGGATATACCCCTCACCCGCCGAACGTACACTGCCCCTGGATATACCCCTCACCCGCCGAACGTACACTGCCCCTGGATATACCCCTCACCCGCCGAACGTACACTGCCCCTGGATATACCCCTCACCCGCCGAACGTACACTGCCCCTGGATATACCCCTCACCCGCCGAACGTACACTGCCCCTGGATATACCCCTCACCCGCCGAACGTACACTGCCCCTGGATATACCCCTCACCCGCCGAACGTACACTGCCCCTGGATATACCCCTCACCCGCCGAACGTACACTGCCCCTGGATATACCCCTCACCCGCCGAACGTACACTGCCCCTGGATATACCCCTCACCCGCCGAACGTACACTGCCCCTGGATATACCCCTCACCCGCCGAACGTACACTGCCCCTGGATATACCCCTCACCCGCCGAACGTACACTGCCCCTGGATATACCCCTCACCCGCCGAACGTACACTGCCCCTGGATATACCCCTCACCCGCCGAACGTACACTGCCCCTGGATATACCCCTCACCCGCCGAACGTACACTGCCCCTGGATATACCCCTCACCCGCCGAACGTACACTGCCCCTGGATATACCCCTCACCCGCCGAACGTACACTGCCCCTGGATATACCCCTCACCCGCCGAACGTACACTGCCCCTGGATATACCCCTCACCCGCCGAACGTACACTGCCCCTGGATATACCCCTCACCCGCCGAACGTACACTGCCCCTGGATATACCCCTCACCCGCCGAACGTACACTGCCCCTGGATATACCCCTCACCCGCCGAACGTACACTGCCCCTGGATATACCCCTCACCCGCCGAACGTACACTGCCCCTGGATATACCCCTCACCCGCCGAACGTACACTGCCCCTGGATATACCCCTCACCCGCCGAACGTACACTGCCCCTGGATATACCCCTCACCCGCCGAACGTACACTGCCCCTGGATATACCCCTCACCCGCCGAACGTACACTGCCCCTGGATATACCCCTCACCCGCCGAACGTACACTGCCCTGTATATACCCCTCACCCGCAGAGCGTACACTGCCCCTGTGTGTCCGGTCTGGTTGGAGAACAGACACCATAAAGAGGACCTGTCATTTTATAAACACATACATGGATATATATACACACAGGATGTAGAGGGGACTCCCCCATCACATGACCTGTATCGGGGATCTGGGGAACTCCTCTTGTATTGGGTCACATGACCTGTACCGGGTGTCCCGGGTACTCCTCTGGGGGTCTCACAATTTCGGGTGTCAGAGTTTTTGCCGCCTCAGTACCGGGGATCACCTGATACCGATGGACTCCTCCCGTCCCATCATCTGTATCCCGGTCCGACCTCCCGTAGTCCTGTGTCGGGGTCACATGTGATGATCATCGACTACACAACAATATACAATCGCCGGGTGACACCTTGAAAAAGGGGCGGAGTCTGATATTCCGGGTGTCAAAGAGGAACTCCGGGCCGATACTAAGAACAAAAATGAATGCAGCTCTGTGCTCGTCATGTGTCAGTACCCGAGTGTGACCTGGCATCAGTCCCTGTACAGCAGAGCTCAGGCTGGGAAAGGGAGAAGCAGCACGAAGAGCCAATCCGTTCATGTGCTTACATGAAGCATGCTGATAGGAGGAGAGAGCAGAGTGACAGATAGATGAGCTCATCATGCTGTCCAGTCACCATGCTGGGGGCATGTCCGGGATGACCTGGGCTCAGAGGGAGTGGGTTCAATGATGGGGGACATCTAGTGATTGGAATACACACTGCAGGGAAATCTCTGGATCGAAGGTGAATATTGGAGCAGAAAGCAGATTTTTGGTCTCTTCGTTTTTGGATGGAGTTCTCCTTTAAGAAGTCATAGCGATCGGTCCGTTATAGTGCATCTAAGACTCCTGGAGGACGCTGCGCGGGAGGGGGGCGGGGTCTATTGTCTGTGTCCCCGTCGGGGAGATTCACCCTCTTTGTCTGTCACGGTGTCACCGAGAAAGGAAGCGAGGGGGAATCTTCTATTGGGGACACCCGTCATCCTGAACTCCTCCCACTTCCTGTTGTATCTTTCGGGAAGTGAAAGGAAAAGAATCCGACATTCCCTGTGCCTGAGGTGGATGATGGGACTTGTAGTTCACAGACCCCCCGTGGCAGGACATGATGATATATTGGTATGAGGGTCTCTGGGGATATTATGGGATGTCTACGTATATCACTGGCACACATTGGAACCCGATGATCCCATCCAATGGGCAGCCACCATGGTGGGGGGAGGGGGGGTGTCACCTGTCAATCACAGAGCTCTGTAGTCACACACATGGGGGCGGAGCTTCTCCGGTGTCACCTCAAGGTTGGTGCGTGGTCGCCGGTGGGACGCGTATAGTAACAGGTGTGACCCCCCCGTGTCCTCTGATCGGGGGAGGGGGAGGCAGTTCTTCATTCACCTCGTTCTTCTCTCTTTGCAGGTCCGTCCTCCGCCATGCACGCCCGCCTGCTGGCAGATGTCCGTCGCCACATACGATGGCGGGGCTGGCGGTGCGCGTGCGCACAACAGCGAGCGGCCTCCACCGAGGTCCAGCCCCTTCCTCCTCGGGCCCAAGTGGTCATCTGCGGGGGCGGCGTCATGGGGGCCTCCGTGGCCTATCACCTGACCAAGCTGGGCTGGCACGACATCCTGTTACTGGAGCAGGGCAGGTGAGTGAGGGCGCCCCCCGCTGGCGGCGCTGGCTTACTCCTCTTCTCCTATTGGCTGCAGTCACACTGTTATTACCCCGCCTGCCCCCCTCTGTATTATTATTGCCCCCCTAAATTGTACCCATCCCACCCACTTTCTGTCTGAATCCGCCCCTTGTCCCTGACTCCTCCCATAAGTCTGCAGGGTACATAGCG
>NW_017308299.1:55211-56118 GCF_000935625.1 Nanorana parkeri | reverse complement strand
AAGTCTGGTAAGTGCTGACACCCTAAATGCCCCACCCAATGAAGCCGAATGTTTTCATAAGCAGAGCTCTCGGCGGCAGCCATTTTTCGAAGATCCGTGGAAGCCGCGCACGTAGCCCCTCCCCCCCTCTGATCCCGGCCTCCATCTTTGTTTTCGCAGGTTGGGTGCCGGTTCCACGCGGTTCTGTGCCGGGGCGGTGAGTACCGTCAAACACATCTCCATAGAGACGGAAATGGCCGACTATTCCAACGAACTATACCAGCAGCTGGAGGCCGAGACGGGCGTGCCGACGGGTGAGGCGGGGTAGACATCGGGGGGAAGGGGGAGGGGCTGTATTAAACATGGCGGATACATTGTCTCCACTCCCACGACGCCGACACCCCGAAAACCTTGTTGGCTTTCCCATTCTGAGTTCAGCTTACCGATCAATAATCAATATATTGACCTCCTCCCCCTGCAGGGTACACCCGGACGGGCACCATCCTCCTGGCTCAGACGCAGGACCGGCTCATCTCCCTGCGGCGGATCATGTCCCGGCTGAGGTGAGATTGGCGCCGGCGGGTCGTTACGACGCCCGAGGGCCGCTCATGAATGTAAATCGATATCCTTGTCTTCTGGGTGTTTGTTTAGGATGAAGGCGATACCCTGCGAGATCATCACCCCGAAGAGAGTGCGCGAGCTCCACCCCCTCATTAATATTCATGACCTGGTGGGTGCCATGTACGTGCCGGAGGACGCGGTGGTCTCCACCTCGGATGTGACGCTCGCCATGGTGACCGCCGCACGGAGTAAAGGTAACGGCTCGTTAATTTATCAGGTGGGAGGGGCCATGTGGGAGGGGCCATTCACTACAAGGGTGCCGCCCTGCTGGCCAGTGGAGGGAGCTCATTTACTGTCTGTGAACCTT
>NW_017308299.1:51025-51923 GCF_000935625.1 Nanorana parkeri | reverse complement strand
GCATCTGCTGCTGTTCTAGGGACCAGTCCGGCTCTCCTTTTATCCCCCTCCCGGTGCATTGTGGGAGAATCGGAGGCGGGGCATCACAGACGCTTCCTCTCTCAGATGTTATTGTTTGGCTGACGCCATTGTGCTCCCGTCTGTCCTCCAGGCGCTCAGGTCCACGAGCAGACCACGGTGAACCACGTCCTGGTGGAGAAAGGCCACGTCAGCGGAGTGGACACGGACCGCGGTCAGGTGGAGTGCGAATACTTCGTCAACTGCGCAGGACAGGTAACCCGGACGCCTGGGCGGGAAAAGTTCGGTCACTTAAAGGGTCACCCCCCCCATGAGATGTCTGATGGTGGGCGGTACCTCTGCGGTGAGCCCGCTGTGTATAACCCCCGATGTCTCCTTCTATTGCAGTGGTCCTATGAGCTCGGCCTGTCTAACGAGGAGCCTGTCAGCATCCCGCTGCACGCCTGCGAACACTTCTACCTCCTGACCCGCCCCCTGGCCACGCCCCTGAGGGAGAGCACGCCCAGTACGTCTTCTGGCCTCTTGTGCAGAGTCAGGTCATGTGACTTCAGATGTTGTAGAGCAGCTCCTCCAGCTGTGGGTGGAACTACGAATCCCATGAGGCATTGCAAGATTCTCCCCAGCCACAGACATGACTCCTGAAGAGAGATGCATCATGGGATTTGTAGTTTCACCCCACAGCCGGAGGCCCGGAGGTTTTAGACACCCTGCTCTGGAGGAACCCTACAAGTCTCTGATTGTTCCCAGCAAAGGAGGAGGAGTTCTTCTTCCCTCTCCGTGTCTCTGACCTCCCCTCAGGTCCCATCTTCTGACATCACTGCTGTAGGGATCAGTGGAAGGGACCTCCGGGGGACATCGGCACCCGACACTCGGGTGATGG
>NW_017308299.1:49070-50524 GCF_000935625.1 Nanorana parkeri | reverse complement strand
TAGGAGGGGCAGGAGTGCATAAGGCACAGAGAAAGGGGTGCAGAGGTGGGGGCAGGGAGTGAAGGAGTAGGGGTGCTGAGGCATAGTGGGAGGGGTATGGAGAGAAGTTTGGAGGGGGAAGATATTTGGATATGCAGGGGGAGGGGTGCAGAGGAGGAGGATTGTTGGGGTTTAGGAGTTAGGGTTCAGGGGGTGTAGAGGGGGAGGAGTTCAAAGGCACAGAGAAAGGGATTTGGAGGGAAGGGGTTCGGTGGGGGCAGGGAGTGAAGGAGGAGGTGTGCTGAGGCATAGTGGGAGGTGCAGGGAGAGAAGTTCAGAGGGAGGAGTTTGGAGGGGGAGGGGTGCCGAGGCAGAGGGGAGAGATGGGAGTTGTGGCATTGGCCATCGGATTTTGTAACTCCTCTCTAATTGGCTCGCAGAACCTCTACTCAGCGCTCTGCTGCGCCGCATGCCGTCCCTGGAAGCGCTGGAGATCTTACGCCTGGTCAGCTGCCCGGAGTCCTTCACCCCCGATATGCGCTGTGTGATGGGCGAGAGCCCTACGCTGTCCAAGTACTTCGTGTTGGCCGGGATGAACTCTCAGGGCTGCTCGCTGGGAGGCGGAGCTGGCAGGTGCGTACCGCTTGTATTGCCCCTCCCATTTCCTGTCCATCCAGTGAGGTCATTAATATGTCCGATGGATGAGATTCCAGCTGTGATGTTTGTTCCTCTTCTCCTCCAGGTTCCTCGCGGAATGGATGGTCAATGGTTACCCACAAGATAACGTGTGGCCCCTGGACATCAAGCGCTTTGGGGCCCTCCAGAGCAGCAGGACTTTCTTGCGGCACCGAGTGATGGAGGTCATGCGTAAGTATGTAGGGTACGCAGATCTGGTCATGTGACCATCTCTGGGTCAGGTCTGCGTCTCCGGGAATCCAGCGGCCGGAGAGTTCTGTCTGTTATGAAGTCGCAGCACTTTGAGGGGCCCCTTCCCCCGCGGCCGGCTCCGGACTCATATTTCCACCATCGGTATCGAGTCCAATCCTTTATAATAGGCCCCGCTAATGGGAATCTCACCGACGTGCTCCGAATAAAGGACAGTTACGTCATGTGACTTCTGAAGGTCCAATCTCTGACCCCTCAGATCCCTCAACCCTCTGATCCCTGAACCCTCAGATCTCGGAACCCTCTGATCCCTCAACCCTCTGATCCCTCAACCCTCTGATCCCTCAACCCTCTGATCCCTCAACCCTCAGATCTCGGAACCCTCAGATCTCGGGAACCCTCAGATCTCGGAACCCTCTGATCCCTCAACCCTCTGATCTCTGAACCCTCAACCCTCAGATCCCTCAACCCTCTGATCCCTGAACCCTCAGATCTCGGAACCCTCTGATCCCTCAACCCTCTGATCCCTCAACCCTCTGATCCCTCAACCCTCTGATCCCTCAACCCTCTGATCCCTCAACCCTCTGATC
>NW_017308299.1:42902-48510 GCF_000935625.1 Nanorana parkeri | reverse complement strand
TAGGAGGGGCAGGAGTGCATAAGGCACAGAGAAAGGGGTGCAGAGGTGGGGGCAGGGAGTGAAGGAGTAGGGGTGCTGAGGCATAGTGGGAGGGGTATGGAGAGAAGTTTGGAGGGGGAAGATATTTGGATATGCAGGGGGAGGGGTGCAGAGGAGGAGGATTGTTGGGGTTTAGGAGTTAGGGTTCAGGGGGTGTAGAGGGGGAGGAGTTCAAAGGCACAGAGAAAGGGATTTGGAGGGAAGGGGTTCGGTGGGGGCAGGGAGTGAAGGAGGAGGTGTGCTGAGGCATAGTGGGAGGTGCAGGGAGAGAAGTTCAGAGGGAGGAGTTTGGAGGGGGAGGGGTGCCGAGGCAGAGGGGAGAGATGGGAGTTGTGGCATTGGCCATCGGATTTTGTAACTCCTCTCTAATTGGCTCGCAGAACCTCTACTCAGCGCTCTGCTGCGCCGCATGCCGTCCCTGGAAGCGCTGGAGATCTTACGCCTGGTCAGCTGCCCGGAGTCCTTCACCCCCGATATGCGCTGTGTGATGGGCGAGAGCCCTACGCTGTCCAAGTACTTCGTGTTGGCCGGGATGAACTCTCAGGGCTGCTCGCTGGGAGGCGGAGCTGGCAGGTGCGTACCGCTTGTATTGCCCCTCCCATTTCCTGTCCATCCAGTGAGGTCATTAATATGTCCGATGGATGAGATTCCAGCTGTGATGTTTGTTCCTCTTCTCCTCCAGGTTCCTCGCGGAATGGATGGTCAATGGTTACCCACAAGATAACGTGTGGCCCCTGGACATCAAGCGCTTTGGGGCCCTCCAGAGCAGCAGGACTTTCTTGCGGCACCGAGTGATGGAGGTCATGCGTAAGTATGTAGGGTACGCAGATCTGGTCATGTGACCATCTCTGGGTCAGGTCTGCGTCTCCGGGAATCCAGCGGCCGGAGAGTTCTGTCTGTTATGAAGTCGCAGCACTTTGAGGGGCCCCTTCCCCCGCGGCCGGCTCCGGACTCATATTTCCACCATCGGTATCGAGTCCAATCCTTTATAATAGGCCCCGCTAATGGGAATCTCACCGACGTGCTCCGAATAAAGGACAGTTACGTCATGTGACTTCTGAAGGTCCAATCTCTGACCCCTCAGATCCCTCAACCCTCTGATCCCTGACCCCTCAGATCTCGGACCCCTCTGATCCCTCAACCCTCTGATCCCTCAACCCTCTGATCCCTCAACCCTCTGATCCCTCAACCCTCAGATCTCGGAACCCTCAGATCTCGGGAACCCTCAGATCTCGGAACCCTCTGATCCCTCAACCCTCTGATCTCTGAACCCTCAACCCTCAGATCCCTCAACCCTCTGATCCCTGAACCCTCAGATCTCGGAACCCTCTGATCCCTCAACCCTCTGATCCCTCAACCCTCTGATCCCTCAACCCTCTGATCCCTCAACCCTCTGATCCCTCAACCCTCTGATCCCTCAACCCTCTGATCCCTCAACCCTCTGATCCCTCAACCCTCTGATCCCTCAACCCTCTGATCCCTCAACCCTCTGATCCCTCAACCCTCTGATCCCTCAACCCTCTGATCCCTCAACCCTCTGATCTCGGAACCCTCAGATCTCGGAACCCTCAGATCTCGGAACCCTCTGATCCCTCAACCCTCTGATCCCTGAACCCTCAGATCTCGGAACCCTCTGATCCCTCAACCCTCTGATCCCTCAACCCTCTGATCCCTCAACCCTCTGATCCCTCAACCCTCTGATCCCTCAACCCTCAGATCTCGCAACCCTCTGATCCCTCATCCCTCTGATCTCTGAACCCTCAACACTCAGATCTCGGAACCCTCTGATCCCTCAACCCTCTGATCCCTCAACCCTCTGATCCCTCAACCCTCTGATCCCTCAACCCTCTGATCCCTCAACCCTCTGATCCCTCAACCCTCTGATCCCTCAACCCTCTGATCTCGGAACCCTCAGATCTCGGAACCCTCAGATCTCGGAACCCTCTGATCCCTCAACCCTCTGATCCCTCAACCCTCTGATCCCTCAACCCTCTGATCCCTCAACCCTCTGATCCCTCAACCCTCTGATCCCTCAACCCTCTGATCTCGGAACCCTCAGATCTCGGAACCCTCAGATCTCGGAACCCTCTGTTCCCTCAACCCTCTGATCCCTGAACCCTCAGATCTCGGAACCCTCTGATCCCTCAACCCTCTGATCCCTCAACCCTCTGATCCCTCAACCCTCTGATCCCTCAACCCTCTGATCCCTCAACCCTCAGATCTCGCAACCCTCTGATCCCTCATCCCTCTGATCTCTGAACCCTCAACACTCAGATCTCGGAACCCTCTGATCCCTCAACCCTCTGATCCCTGAACCCTCAGATCCCTGAACCCTCAGATCCCTGAACCCTCAGATCCCTGAACCCTCAGATCCCTGAACCCTCAGATCCCTGAACCCTCAGATCCCTGAACCCTCAGATCCCTGAACCCTCAGATCCCTGAACCCTCAGATCCCTGAACCCTCAGATCCCTGAACCCTCAGATCCCTGAACCCTCAGATCCCTGAACCCTCAGATCCCTGAACCCTCAGATCCCTGAACCCTCAGATCCCTGAACCCTCAGATCCCTGAACCCTCAGATCCCTGAACCCTCAGATCCCTGAACCCTCAGATCCCTGAACCCTCAGATCCCTGAACCCTCAGATCCCTGAACCCTCAGATCCCTGAACCCTCAGATCCCTGAACCCTCAGATCCCTGAACCCTCAGATCCCTGAACCCTCAGATCCCTGAACCCTCAGATCCCTGAACCCTCAGATCCCTGAACCCTCAGATCCCTGAACCCTCAGATCCCTCAACCCTCAGATCCCCGAACCCTCTGATCCCTGAACCCTCTGATCCCTGAACCCTCAGATCTCTCAACCATCTGAACCCTCCGATTCCTCAGCGTTTAAAAAACAACAGATTCTCGTTGACCATCTTCCGGATATTTCTCTTCTAGCTCTGATCTACGATCTGAAGGTGCCGCGATGGGACTTCCAGACCGGACGACAGCTGCGCACCTCCCCCCTCTATGACCGGCTCGATACCCAGGGAGCCCGGTGGATGGAGAAGCACGGCTTCGAGAGGGCCAAATATTTTGTACCTCCTGGAAAAGGTGAGGGGCGCCAATGCTCGTTCTCCCTCCTCAGGGACGGCAGAGGCGTGGGTGAACTACAATGGGGCATGATGGACTGCTGCAGATAGGCCGCTGCTTTCATATGGAGCTCAGCGGCCTTTTATCTGCAGTGGCTTCTGCTGTGGCTGGGGGGCGCTCTACACAATCTACAGCCGGACATTGAGGTCTTACTGTATGCTGCACTCTGCAATTATATACAGATAGCCATTGCCATGAGACGTTTCCAGAGTATTTAAGCCGCCTCCTACCTCCCGAGGTAGCGCGTAAAGGAGGTGGAGCAATCCGCTGTCACTGATCAGAGGCGTCCTTTGTCCGCAGACCTGCTGGCCCTGAATCAGAGTAAAACCTTCTACAAGCCGGACTGGTTCGATATTGTCGGCTCGGAGGTGAAGTGCTGTAAGGAGGCCGTGTGCGTCATCGACATGTCGTCCTTCACCAAGTTCGAGATCAGCGTGAGTACCGCCCGCCGCCCTGACCGCACTGCGCGTCCGTGCGCCGATTTCATCTTCTCTGTTTCTCTCTTTCTGTGCCGTCTCGCTCGTCAGATTCCTGTAAGTCTTTTTATTTTTAGCTGTCGATCGCCCCAAACTTCCTCTTCTCGCTTCCTCCTCATCGATTCCTCGCTTTGGGGTGTTGGGGAAGAGATGAGGAGCAGGACACACCCACATTGGCTAATTTGCATATCACTGGGCGGTCACCGCGGAAGCGGCTATATTGGTGCAAACTGCATGTGATTCAGCTTTGTTTCCTCCCCTTGTTACATATAGAATGCTGCCAGTAAAGAGTACCTGTCATGTTCTCAGTGTCTCCTGCACTTTACTGACAGACCCTAAACAACCTTTTTGCCAACTTGCGACTATGCAAATGAGGCCCAATGAGAGCCGGCCCGATTCTGGAGAGCCGGCCCGATTCTGGATCTTTGGAGATGACTCCATTCAGCAACACCGCCAGTGACATTACCGCCCCGGGATCACAAGGCTTGAACTCTCCAAGGGTGGCAGATATCTAAATACCTCATTACCCAGATCGGGCGTCAGATTGGGGCCACGGGCCACTGTTACTCCGCTGTAATTTGCCTAATTTGCATATATGCAGATGGCCTGTAGAAGCTCCCCATTGGCAGAGGGGACATGAGGACAGATTGGGCGTTTTCCATGCACGCTGGGCATGGTGTACTCTACAGGCCCACGAGACTCTGACCGGTTCTCTTTAGTCTTGTCTGGCTAGTTCCTTTCCCACATGTTCCCGGGCTGAGATCCTGATTGGCCGCCTCCGGCTCACTGTCTGTAGTATTAATATGGGACGTGTCTGTCAGTCTCCAGGGGACCAGGCGCTGGCAATCCTGCAGTATCTCTTCTCCAATGACCTGAATGTCCCCGTGGGGCACATAGTGCACACCGGCATGCTGAACGAGCGCGGAGGGTACGAGAACGACTGCAGTATGGTGCGGCTCAATAAGCGCAGGTGAGCGGGGGGGTCCCCCTATGATGGCGGAGAGGGGTCAGTGGCTGCGGGGTCTTCCATGTCTCAGTACGGTGACCTGTCCTTCTCTTCCAGATTCTTCATGATCTCCCCTACGGATCAGCAAGTCCACTGCTGGTCCTGGCTGAGGCAGCACATGCCCACCGACAGCGACCTGCTGCTGGAGGACGTCACCTGGAAGTACACAGGTAGGGCACGCCATCTATATCCGCCGTTACCATCCATTCCGCAGATGTTGCAGATCTCCCATACAGGATGCAGGGGGCTCAGCCGGGTACTCGGGGATTTCACTTCCTCCTCCGGGGCCCAGCCGGGTACTCGGGGATTTCACTTCCTCCTCCGGGGCTCAGCCGGGTACTCGGGGATTTCACTTCCTCCTCCGGGGCTCAGCCGGGTACTCCGGGATTTCACTTCCTCCTCCGGGGCTCAGCCGTGCACTCGGGGATTGCACTTCCTCCTCCTGGGGCTCAGCCGTGTACTCGGGGATTGCACTTCCTCCTCCGGGGCTCAGCCGGGTACTCGGGGATTTCACTTCCTCCTCAGGGGCTCAGCCGGGTACTCCGGGATTTCACTTCCTCCTCCGGGGCTCAGCCGTGTACTCTGGGATTTCACTTCCTCCTCCGGGGCTCAGCCGGGTACTCTGGGATTTCACTTCCTCCTCTGGGGCTCAGCCGGGTACTCCGGGATTTCACTTCCTCCTCCATTCATCACGGCTCTTGTTTTGCAGCTCTGAACCTGATTGGCCCCCGTGCCATGGATGTACTGTCTGAGCTGTCTTACACTCCAATGACCCCCGACCATTTCCCGTCTATGTTCTGTAAGGTGAGGCTTCCGGGGAGGTGTGTCATCACTGATTCAGAGCTCTCCGTCTGTACTCTAAGCATTGCGTCTTTATCTCTGCACAGGAGATGAGCGTGGGCTACGCCAACGGTATCCGCGTCATGAGTATGACGCACACGGGAGAGCCGGGCT
>NW_017308299.1:41221-42821 GCF_000935625.1 Nanorana parkeri | reverse complement strand
TATCATAGAGATCAATGTGACAATGTAATGGCAGATCTCCATTCTGATTGGTTTGAATTGGGGGTGTCACCTCCTCCTTTATGTCTCACCGATTGCCTTTCCCTCCCGCAGTACGCGTTACACGTCTATAACGAAATCATAAGCGTGGGACAGAAGTACGGAATCCGCAACGCCGGTTACTATGCTCTGAGGAGCCTGCGCATCGAGAAGTTCTTCGCCTTCTGGGGTCAGGACCTGGATCCCTTCACCACCCCGCTGGAATGCGGCCGCGAATTCCGAGTCAAGCTGGACAAGGTGCCTGTCTTGTGCGCTCAATGTCTCCTATAGGTTCGGGGTGATGGCGGCCCCGTCTATAGAAGACGTACAGACATCGCTTTCACCATTTACATTTGTTGGAACTAAAGATATAAAAGTTTTTTTAAAGTTTTGGATGGAATGATTAGGGGGGGGAGGGGGCGCGATCAGAACTCCTTTTGGGGCTTTATCTCTGTCCATGTCAGGGAGATTCACCCTCTCAGATTGCCCAATGTCACCGGGAATGAAAGCGAGTGTGAATCTGGCCAGAACAGGAAGAGAGGGGAAATCTTCCAATGGGGACACTTCCTTCTGTGATACTCCTCACAATGGATCTCCTCTCACTTCCTGTGGAGTGTACAGGGAGAGAAGTAGTGGGAAATAATGGGGATTGGTGACCGGAGTCCCACTACAACAACATTCTTCTTATTGTCTCTGACGCTTGGTATGTTCTCCCCGCAGGGATATGACTTCATTGGCCGGGACGCCTTGCTGCGGCAGCGGGAAGAGGGCATCCTGAAACGGTTCACTATGTTCATCTTGGAAGATCATGACACAGACCTGGACCTGTGGCCCTGGTGGGGGGAGCCCATCTACCGGAACGGGGAGCTGGTGGGCAAGACCACCAGCAGTGCCTATAGCTACACCCTGGGCAGACACGTGTGCCTGGGCTTTATAAACAGCCAGGACCCCGTCACCCCCGAGTTCATCAACCGGGGACAGTACGAAATAGATATCGCCGGCCAAAGATTCCAGGCCAAAGCCAAACTTTACCCCTTCAGTTCTCTGTTCACCCAGAGACGCCGCAAGGAAGACCTGGAAATGGGGTACTGAGCCGGATCCGGGCCCGCCGGACGGAGAGGTAACCAGAGCCGAGAGGTTATGAGCACAATCTTGGCCTCTGTGACCCTTGTGGAGTACGGAGCAGCCTCGTAAATCCTGATAAGGTCTGAGGCCAGCAGGGAGCTGCCTATGTTGGAAAGTGGCCCCTGGGAGCCCGACTGCATTTATTGTTGAACACTATTGGGCCACTGATGCATACAGAATGTCATTAATCCCCTTGCAGCGGCTGGGAGCTCTCCATACAAAGCACAAGACATCCAGCACTGCTCTGTGTGCAATCTCCAGCTATGCAAAGCCCCCGCTGTGTGCCATCTACATCCGTGCACAGTCCCCGCTGTGTGCCATCTACACACGCGCACAGCCCCCCCGCTGTGTGCAATCTACAGCCGTGCACAGCCCCCCCGCTGTGTGCAGTCTACAGCTGTGCACAATCCCCCCGCTGTCTGCCATCTACAGCCGTGCA
>NW_017308299.1:32533-38946 GCF_000935625.1 Nanorana parkeri | reverse complement strand
CAACCCCCCGCTGTGTGCAGTCTACAGCCGCGCACAGTCCCCACTGTGTGCAGTCTACAGCCGCGCACAGTCCCCGCTGTGTGCAGTCTACAGCCGTGCACAGTCCCCGCTGTGTGCAGTCTACAGCCGTGCACAGTCCCCGCTGTGTGCCATCTACACACACGCACAGTCCCCGCTGTGTGCCATCGACTCCATCATGAAAAATATTTATTTTCTTTGCTGCAACTTCCCCAAAAAAACATTTTTGTTCCTTTTTTTTTTAAGGCCAAAGTTTTATCCCGGCGGGTCTTTACTGCTCTCACACACACACTGCTCGTCCTTTCAGCCGAGCCTCTGGTGTCACATGGTTGGCTTGATGTTTCTATATAATGGTCATACTGGGTGGTGGTCTCTCTCCACGGCCGAGTTCCTGAAGGGCTATAAAGTCCGGGTGGGAATGGAACGCCTTCCGAGGAGGAAGCAAATAACATTTTGGGCTGCGAGACTTAATCCTAAATGTTTCCTCGCAGCTCCTTTTTTATTATACGTCTTTATACGATATTTTTAATGACCCACTCCGGCCGCAATACACTTACTGCAACGGAAGCAAGCGGCTGTTTTGTGATTGGCCAGGAGGAGAAGGGGGCGGAGATGGGAGTTGGGCAGGAGCTGGACTTCCAGGAGCAGGTATCACGGTGGAGGAGGAGGAGGAAGGTCTCATTATACGGCAGACGGGGGTGTTTCACAACAAAGGGACAACCTGCTCAGCTGCAGCGAGTGCATTGTGCCCGGAGTTAGGTTTTAGATCCCCCGGACTCCGCGGAGAATGTCCTGAGACCACGCCGAACGTGGACTGCAGATAATGCACTTTACTTGTTGGGATGCTGACCCGGGAAACAGTCTTCTGAAAGCACTTCACCAGGCACTGAATGTACCGCGCGGGGTCAGCATTTCACTGAGGTCACGGACCTGACGCAGGACACTCCGCTCTGTCCCAGGGCAGGACGGACATCAATCCACGAGCGGCTCCGTGTTACTTTCTGCAAACTTTATATTGTTTTTACTGTATATAGGTAACAATAAACAGATGTTAACATCGCACAGCGTATGGATTATTCATTATTGGGGACTGCTACTGTTACACCTGCAGTAAAATATGTGTGGTACTTACATTGGGGGTCAGTGGGGAGAATGCTCCTTACATTGGTGGTCAGTGGGAAGAATGCCCCTTACATTGGTGGTCAGTGGGAAGAATGCCCCTTACATTGGTGGTCAGTGGGAAGAATGCCCCTTACATTGGTGGTCAGTGGGAAGAATGCCCCTTACATTGGTGGTCAGTGGGAAGAATGCCCCTTACATTGGTGGTCAGTGGGAAGAATGCCCCTTACATTGGTGGTCAGTGGGAAGAATGCCCCTTACATTGGTGGTCAGTGGGAAGAATGCCCCTTACATTGGTGGTCAGTGGGAAGAATGCCCCTTACATTGGTGGTCAGTGGGAAGAATGCCCCTTACATTGGTGGTCAGTGGGAAGAATGCCCCTTACATTGGTGGTCAGTGGGAAGAATGCCCCTTACATTGGTGGTCAGTGGGAAGAATGCCCCTTACATTGGTGGTCAGTGGGAAGAATGCCCCTTACATTGGTGGTCAGTGGGAAGAATGCCCCTTACATTGGTGGTCAGTGGGAAGAATGCCCCTTACATTGGTGGTCAGTGGGAAGAATGCCCCTTACATTGGTGGTCAGTGGGAAGAATGCCCCTTACATTGGTGGTCAGTGGGAAGAATGCCCCTTACATTGGTGGTCAGTGGGAAGAATGCCCCTTACATTGGTGGTCAGTGGGAAGAATGCCCCTTACATTGGTGGTCAGTGGGAAGAATGCCCCTTACATTGGTGGTCAGTGGGAAGAATGCCCCTTACATTGGTGGTCAGTGGGAAGAATGCCCCTTACATTGGTGGTCAGTGGGAAGAATGCCCCTTACATTGGTGGTCAGTGGGAAGAATGCCCCTTACATTGGTGGTCAGTGGGAAGAATGCCCCTTACATTGGTGGTCAGTGGGAAGAATGCCCCTTACATTGGTGGTCAGTGGGAAGAATGCCCCTTACATTGGTGGTCAGTGGGAAGAATGCCCCTTACATTGGTGGTCAGTGGGAAGAATGCCCCTTACATTGGTGGTCAGTGGGAAGAATGCCCCTTACATTGGTGGTCAGTGGGAAGAATGCCCCTTACATTGGTGGTCAGTGGGAAGAATGCCCCTTACATTGGTGGTCAGTGGGAAGAATGCCCCTTACATTGGTGGTCAGTGGGAAGAATGCCCCTTACATTGGTGGTCAGTGGGAAGAATGCCCCTTACATTGGTGGTCAGTGGGAAGAATGCCCCTTACATTGGTGGTCAGTGGGAAGAATGCCCCTTACATTGGTGGTCAGTGGGAAGAATGCCCCTTACATTGGTGGTCAGTGGGAAGAATGCCCCTTACATTGGTGGTCAGTGGGAAGAATGCCCCTTACATTGGTGGTCAGTGGGAAGAATGCCCCTTACATTGGTGGTCAGTGGGAAGAATGCCCCTTACATTGGTGGTCAGTGGGAAGAATGCCCCTTACATTGGTGGTCAGTGGGAAGAATGCCCCTTACATTGGTGGTCAGTGGGAAGAATGCCCCTTACATTGGTGGTCAGTGGGAAGAATGCCCCTTACATTGGTGGTCAGTGGGAAGAATGCCCCTTACATTGGTGGTCAGTGGGAAGAATGCCCCTTACATTGGTGGTCAGTGGGAAGAATGCCCCTTACATTGGTGGTCAGTGGGAAGAATGCCCCTTACATTGGTGGTCAGTGGGAAGAATGCCCCTTACATTGGTGGTCAGTGGGAAGAATGCCCCTTACATTGGTGGTCAGTGGGAAGAATGCCCCTTACATTGGTGGTCAGTGGGAAGAATGCCCCTTACATTGGTGGTCAGTGGGAAGAATGCCCCTTACATTGGTGGTCAGTGGGAAGAATGCCCCTTACATTGGTGGTCAGTGGGAAGAATGCCCCTTACATTGGTGGTCAGTGGGAAGAATGCCCCTTACATTGGTGGTCAGTGGGAAGAATGCCCCTTACATTGGTGGTCAGTGGGAAGAATGCCCCTTACATTGGTGGTCAGTGGGAAGAATGCCCCTTACATTGGTGGTCAGTGGGAAGAATGCCCCTTACATTGGTGGTCAGTGGGAAGAATGCCCCTTACATTGGTGGTCAGTGGGAAGAATGCCCCTTACATTGGTGGTCAGTGGGAAGAATGCCCCTTACATTGGTGGTCAGTGAGAAGAATGCTCCTTACATTGGGGGGTCAGCGGGAAGAATGTCCCCCTTGCAGTGGTGGTCAGAATGCTTTGTTTACAGGCAGCTAAAAGATCTGTAAAGTGGCATTGCACCCAGAACTATGCGGGGGACCATCAGACGGAAGGTCAATCAGCCACAGCTCGAGGAACCCCCAACAACCTCTGGAGGAACCCTTGTTGGGAATGGCTGGTTTAGATGGAAAGTGTCAGAAGGGGGACACGTTCCCAAAGCAACCAATCAGCATCAATCTCTGTTTCCTGTCCAGTCTGGGAGAAGGTTCAGAAATCTCTCATCAATATAAACTAAACCAATTCAGTCTTCATTTGAGACCACAACAGACACTTCCACACATTACTCTTCTTCAGGTGATCTTGGTATTTGGTTTTTGTACCTCCTCCCCCCTCAGTCATCAAAACGTCTTTCACAAGAACTGTCTCTGTTCCCTTTTAAACAACCCAATCAGCAGAACTAAACAGAGAACTGGAAGTTGGAAGCTGAATGTGGTTGCTGGAGACCAACAAAGACAAATATATAAGAAACTCTAATTTGGGAACCCCCGAAAAAGGTCCTTGATCCACCCCGAGGCCCATTCACAGCCAGCTGGATTTTTATGAACAGCCGTTGTTAGGATTCCAGGTTTTGTGACCCGGTTGGGATAACTAACCTGACAATCAAGGCTCCGCCCATGCTGTGCCAAAGTCAATTCCCAGACAATGGCGATTGGATAGCTGCAACATTATTGATGGTCATGAGAAGATATCTCTGTGGACAACTAATAGGCGCTGCTCCGGAAAGGCGCCCTTCGGGTGATATAGAAGATGGAATTGGCAGTGGTACCAACCTGACGACTCTCCAACGCTTCAAATGGGGACACCGGTTCTGGGGACGACTGTTAAACTCTGCCCATGGGGACACAACGCTTCTGATGACGACTCTCCAACTCTGCTCATGGGGACACAACGGTTCTGATGACGACTCTCCAAATCTTCCCATGGGGACACAACGGTTCTGGCGACGACTGTCCAACTCTTCCCATGGGGACACCGGTTCTGATGACGACTCTCCAACGCTTCCCATGGAGACACCGGTTCTGATGACGACTCTCCAACTTTTCCTATGGGAACACTGGTTCTGATGACGACTCTCCAACTCTTCCCATGGGAACACCGGTTCTGATGACGACTCTCCAACTTTTCCCATGGGAACACTGGTTCTGATGACGACTCTCCAACTTTTCCCATGGGAACACCGGTTCTGATGACGACTCTCCAACGCTTCCCATGGAGACACCGGTTCTGATGACGACTCTCCAACGCTTCCCATGGAGACACCGGTTCTGATGACGACTCTCCAACGCTTCCCATGGGGACACAACGGTTCTGGTGACGACTGTCCAAGAGAGGGTTTCTTTCATGTTGGAGAGATTTCCTCTCGCTCTACCGTTCTCCTGGCAACCGCCAAACCCAGACACGCCCATCGGATTGACAGACAGAGAAGCGTGATTGGTCACTCCAGAGAACACGCCTCCTCTTCTCTAGAGTCCAGTGGCGGCGTGCGTTACACCACGGCATCCCACGCTTTGCATTGCACTTGGTGATGTGCGGCTTGGATGCAGCTGCTCGGCCATGGACACCCATTCCATGGAGCTCTCTACGCACTGTTGTTGTGCCAATCTGACGGCCGCATGGAGTTTGGAGGTCTGTAGCTATTGACTCTGCAGACAGTTGGCGACTTCTGCGCACTGTGCGCTTCAGCATGCGCTGACCCCGCTCTGTCATGTGACGTGGCCGACCACTTCCTGGCTGAGTTGCTGTTGTTCCCAGTTGCTTCCACTTTGTTATAATCCCAGTAACAGGTGACCGCGGCGGAATGTTTAGTAGCCAGGAAATGTCACGAAACACCTGAATCCCACCCCCCTGGGGATGAACCCTATAACCCGAGTACAGAGAGATGACATCACAGCTTTGTATATACAGTGTTATATATTCCATGTCTTCCTATCGGCTGTATACCGGGAGGACAGCAGGGTCCTGCAATAGGTTAATCTGGGTTATGTGCAGTATGTTATTCCTGGATCCGGGTTTTACCTCGGGCTGTTTACCTGACACATGACAGACGGTTCCTCCGCCTGCTGCACAAGCCGCCCTTTGTGAGTCTCAGTCTCCTCCAGGCACCGTAGCTGCACTTGTGGACGGGCGATGCGCTCGCATTTTACCCTACAGCAATTTGTACGACCCCTGCTGACCCCGGCCTCCTCCTACAGCAAGCTGTGTGGCCCTATGATTGCCCAGCATGGCCACTAATCGTTATAGATTTTCCCACTCGCTCTATGAGGTGATGCCATATCCTGGCAGCGGCGGTGTTTTCTCATCTGCGCTGCCAGCGGAGGCTCCAGACGTTCTGTAAACACCCCGACCTACGACAACAGACGCATTTCTCCAGCACAGTAAACATGTTTATTTCAAGAAGAGACATCGGCACACGTACTGCTCCCTTAATTGGCTTTAACCATTTATTACTTAAAGCGGACCTCCGTCCTCCCCTTCAGTCTCCTATCGGACCTCCGTCCTCCCCTTCAGTCTCCTATCGGACCTCCGTCCTCCCCTTCAGTCTCCTATCTGACCTCCGTCCTCCCCTTCAGTCTCCTATCTGACCTCCGTCCTCCCCTTCAGTCTCCTATCTGACCTCCGTCCTCCCCTTCAGTCTTCTATCTGACCTCCGTCCACCCCTTCAGTCTTGGGGTCACAATGTCCTGTTGCCGGAATTCATGTGTATGGAGAGACATTATCAGTGCATTGGAAGGAACGATATTGAGCAATGACTGACCTTTGAGGTGTGCGGTGATACAGACCCGCCTGGGAATGGCGGCGTTGTCACCGCGTATCTCAGCGCCTCTCGGAGGGACGCCATGCTAAGACCCCCATTCAGATTCCCCATGACCCATCAACACAGAGAGCTGTGCCAGCATTGCATAGAGGATCAGCCAATGTAACATAGAGGGGAAAAGCGCTGGGACGTTCAGCTATATAATGTGATGCTGTAAAGCCCCCTCCCCGACCTCCGCGGTGCCGCCATGTTACCGCATTACCTATAATACTGTAGAGTGCGGAATAACCCCCCCC
>NW_017308299.1:29018-32162 GCF_000935625.1 Nanorana parkeri | reverse complement strand
CCCTCTCACCAAAGTCTAGAACGGGTACTGAGACACAAACAGAGTGACGGTGAAGATGTGCCTCCCCAGCAACCCCTGCGCCGACATTTCCGCCATCTCCACGTCCACCTGTATCTCGGCCGGTCCGGTCAGCGATTTGGTCAGGATCAGTTCTCCGCGGTGTCTGCCCGCTTGCCGCACCTCCAGGCCGCGCTGACCTTTGCCCCTGGTGATGGTGAAGCGCTGAGTATCTCCCGGAGACCGCGGGGCCGTCATGGTGAACAGGACCCGGGGAACCGGCAGCTGGGACTGCACGGCGATGTAATGGAAGGAGACGGAGTGGGGGGCTTCCAGGCAGGCGGCACTGCCCACGTGGCACGGCGTCCGTTCACACTGACTGCACGGGAAACAAGGGGGAGACAAAGTGAGGCGGGACCGAGCAGATACAAGATGGGAGGAGCACAGGTCACAAACATGGCCGCATAACGCGACTGAGGGGGCGGGTCAGACTCCGCTCAGCCTATTGCTGATTGGTGACGATAGAAGGGGCGGAGCCAAAAAGGTACCACAAACACAGATTTCATTTTGGTAAATATGTTAAAGTCGCCCGATATCTACAGAGGGGGAGGGGCCTCCGAGTTCCCCCGGATGATATGAGGACGGGACAATTCAGAGACCCCAAAATGTACCTTTTACTGAAAAACAAGAACCCTACAAAGTGTAACCAGTGTGGGGCCCCGGCCTCTGCCAGTGACTTCTGAGGGGCGGGCATTTACAAGAAGCCTAAACATTCATCATCAGCAGAGGGCATGTGACTAGCTGCCACTATTGTGGTCATGTGACCAGTGTGGGGCCCGGCCTCTGCCAGTGACTTCTGAGGGGCGGGCATTTACAAGAAGCCTAAACATTCATCATCAGCAGAGGCCATGTGACTAGCTGCCACTATTGTGGTCATGTGACTAGCTGACAAACCATTCCGGGGATTCCAGTCTTTTCAGAAAAAGGAAGTTTATTCAGCCTCTGAACTACCCAATCTCATTTATTATGCGGATGGAAAGGATTCCAGGCATTTCTAAGGACAGGTCCACTTTAGCAGCAACACATGTGGCATCCAGGATCCTGCCAACAACCAATAGCAGAAGGGGAATTTCATATGGCAACCACGGAACATTGCTAGGGGTCTGCTCGCCCCGTCACTCACCGGCTACTTTCCATTCACTACCAAATATCTTGAGTGTGCGAAGGGGACACAGCTTCACCTTATTCACGAAGCTGAGTGAACATTCCCTACTCCTTTAGTTACCCAACCCCACTGAAAACAACGCCCTCCCTGTGAGGCAGACATTTTATCTCAACAGCTGTTTGGAGGCAGAGATTGTACTGAGCCCCGGGAGGCCAACTAGCAAATCTCCATCTGTTCCAAGTACTGCGATTGATGTCGCCATTATCACATCGTGTTCTCTGGAATTCCACAACTAACCCGCTCTTACCGCAAAGAACCCTTTCCTAAATTCTTTGTAAAATGTCATTCCTTCTCTACGTCATAGGAGTAAAATAATTCATTTATTGAGCATTTCCATCATCTCGTGGAAGAGTCGTACTCACTGTGTGGAGGTCTTCATGTAGGTGGTGTTGTGTTTGGGTTTGGGGCACTCCGGTCGGACGCACGTGAAGCCGCCGTAAAGATTGACGCAGATCTTTCCCCCGGCGCAGGCGCTCTGCTCCGACTCGCACTCATCCATATCTGAGAGGAGAGGAATCAGCTGGTGAGGAGGTCACGTGACAACCCCCCCCGCCCCTGGTTACTTTGCATCATGGACTTACCCTGGCAGCTGTTCTGTGAAGGATCCAGGAGATACCCCTGTGGGCAGACACATTGGTATGATCCAGGAGTATTGACGCATTCGTGGACACAAATCTTCATAAGTGCGCTTCCGTGGAACAGACCACATTCATCGATGTCTGCAGGGGGAGGGGGAGAACATTGGCCACCAGAGAAATGAATACAAGCGTCCCGTAGGTGTGCTGGGCTTATTTTTCTGCCCGAGTCCCATTAGGGAGATTTCCCTCAGACACAACAGGAAGTGACAGGCAATCTCCTCTTGGTGACCGTTGTCACCAGGACAGGCTTCTCCAGTGGAAAAGTGTCCCTTACTTCCTGTTTCAGTGACAACCATAACATTCTGGATGTCACATAATTTTCTGTCCTTGTGACAGAGGGTGAAAGTGAAGAGACAGGCAGCAGTAACCTTCTGAGAGGGGCTCAGATCCTTCCAAACCTTATCCAAAACTCAATGAGGGGAATTTATCAAAATTGGAGCAGCCAATCAGCTTCTCTTTCATTTTCAAATCTTACCTGAGATGCTGATTGGTTGCCATGGGCAACTGCTCCAGATTCTGTTTGCTCCAGTTTTGATAAATTCTCCCCCAATATGTTTTGGGTAGAGATGCAGCTTAATAAGCTATATGGTCGAACCCATGTGCACCCCCTTCCGGATGGTGGAGCCCAGGTGTCTCCAGTGAAGGTCCCATTCCTCCTCCATCATCATAAAGAGACATTGAAGACAATTGGGCTCCTCCAGCCTTGTGTTTGGTGAAGACCCTTTTCTTGTCCACCATGACTGTCCCCCGTGTACAAATCCAGCTCCATACAGACATGGTGTGACCAGTGTGGTGGAGGAACACGAGTGTCCTGCACAGAGCCCCGACCTCATCCCTACTGACCACCTTTAGGATACATTGGAATGCTGATGGCGAGTCAGGTCTTCTCATCCAACATCTGTACCTGAAGAGGGTTATGTAAAAAGGATGCCGCACGTGAAGTGTATGAAGAGCTTTTACCTCCAACAGCGATGTGAACCCAACATCCATAGGTGCCACCTGACCATCACACCTACCTATAGGATCAAAACTATGTGGACCTCTCTCCTAATGATGGACTTCAGGTGTCTCCAGTGAAGGTTCTGTTAAAACTACAACACACAAAGACATTGTAGACAATTGTGGTCCCAGTTTGGTGAAGACCCTTTTCTGTCCCACCATGACTGTCCCCTGTGTACAAAGCCAGCTCCATACAGACACGGTGTGACCAGCTTGGTGGAGGAACCAGAGTGTCCTGTACAGAGCCCCGACCTCAACCCTACTGAACACCTTTGGGATCAGTGG
>NW_017308299.1:23474-23704 GCF_000935625.1 Nanorana parkeri | reverse complement strand
GCTATGCTAATAGCGTATCTTCTCAGAAGCTGCACACTGCGCGCGCCGGTTTAAGTAGTAACCAGCACACGCTGTATGCAACTTCTAACAGCGTGGGAGACGGGAGGCTGCGCTTGTTGGATCCCGGAATCAGGTGAGTATTAGAAGAAGAAAAAAAGTTGTATTTTATGTTCTATTCTTAGTTCTATAATGTCATTGTAGTACTTTCAGGTGGAATACAGCTTCATAAG
>NW_017308299.1:20965-23349 GCF_000935625.1 Nanorana parkeri | reverse complement strand
CTGTACAACAACCAGATATTGCCGTTCCCTGGGTGATGTGTGTGTAGGGGGGGGTGTACAGGGACAATGATGGTATGCTTGCACTTGTAGTTCCTTAGCTGATATATATGTGTGGGGGTGGGGGGTACAGTTCTAGTGGATGTTTATATAATATGGGGGGGGGCGAAAAAAAAATGTTCTGCCCCGGGCGACCATACCTTTCCCACATAAGGGGAGAGCTCCATATTAATGGCTATGGAAAGGGGGGGGGTCTTTGGTTTCCTAGTCGGCTTCTTGGAGATGTGACTGGCTGCTGGGACAATGGTCATGAGAACATTTTCAGACCATCAATTACTTTTCGGTTAAATATCTAAATTCTGCGTTAATTTGAAGAATAAATTCACTGTAACTCAGCCAACCCCCCCACAGCACCCTGTTCATGGAAGATCTTCCCCTCTCACACACATTCTGTTTGTGAACATTCAACGGGCACCGTCACCTCTCAGATTTGTGGCAGCCAATATCCACATATCACACATGACCACCGTATACCCGCCCCCCACCCCCTTCCCCAGTTACCCTGACAGAGGCCTCCTGGCTGGATCACATAGCCGGCATCGCAGGTACATTGCTGAGTCCCCAGGAAGGAGGAACACTTGGCAGGGCGCAGGAGGGTGGTGTTGGTGGTAGACGTGGAATCTGTGGAGGAAGAGAGAGAGCGGGATTCGCGGTGACACGGGGCACAGTGACATCATACTGCAGCTGAATCATTAACAAGCCAGAGAGACACTACGCATCTGTAGCAGGGTCAGCCTGCGGGGTGTGATGGGGCATCCCCAGAGACCTCCGGAATACAGGACACACCGGCATTTTATTATCCAATAGCTGTGTGCCCACAACACAGGCACCGGGTGTAACCTTGGCATGTATGGGGCCAGGCTCTGAAGTCACAAAGGTGTATATGGCTAGTCTTACTACTCTATGGTCATGCAGTGCAGTCTGCAGCCATTAGACTCTATGGTCATGCAGTACAGTCTACAGTCAGTACACTCTATGGTCATGCAGTACAGTCTACGGTCATTAGACTCTATGGTCATGCAGTACAGTCTACGGTCAGTACTCTCTATGGTCATGCAGTGCAGTCTGCGGTCAGTACTCTCTATGGTCATGCAGTACAGTCTACGGTCAGTACTCTCTATGGTCATGCAGTGCAGTCTACGGTCAGTACTCTCTATGGTCATGCAGTGCAGTCTGCGGTCAGTACTCTCTATGGTCATGCAGTGCAGTCTACAGTCATTAGACTCTATGGTCATGCAGTACAGTCTACGGTCAGTACTCTGTATGGTCATGCAGTGCAGTCTACGGTCATTAGACTCTATGGTCATGCAGTGCAGTCTACGGTCAGTACTCTCTATGGTCATGCAGTGCAGTCTACGGTCAGTACTCTCTATGGTCATGCAGTACAGTCTACGGTCATTAGACTCTATGGTCATGCAGTGCAGTCTACGGTCAGTACTCTCTATGGTCATGCAGTGCAGTCTGCGGTCAGTACTCTCTATGGTCATGCAGTGCAGTCTACGGTCAGTACACTCTATGGTCATGCAGTGCAGTCTACGGTCATTAGACTCTATGGTCATGCAGTGCAGTCTGCGGTCAGTACTCTCTATGGTCATGCAGTGCAGTCTACGGTCAGTACTCTCTATGGTCATGCAGTGCAGTCTGCGGTCAGTACTCTCTATGGTCATGCAGTGCAGTCTACGGTCATTAGACTCTATGGTCATGCAGTGCAGTCTACGGTCATTAGACTCTATGGTCATGCAGTGCAGTCTGCGGTCATTAGACTCTATGGTCATGCAGTGCAGTCTACGGTCAGTACTCTCTATGGTCATGCAGTGTAGTCTACGGTCAGTACACTCTATGGTCATGCAGTGCAGTCTACGGTCAGTACACTCTATGGTCATGCAGTGCAGTCTACGGTCAGTACTCTCTATGGTCATGTAAACATAACCCATCGCCCCAATCAGCCAATCAGCAGCGAGAACCCACTGCGGCCAATACCTGAGCAGCTGGCTGCGAGTCCGCTCCAGGTCTGGTTGTTCAGGCAGGTTCTGGTCTCAGAGCCCAGCATGCGGTACCCCGGGTCACACAGGAAATGCACCTCGTGTCCTACTTTCAGCTTTCCCCCCAGCATCCGCCCGTGACGAGGGGGCTTCAGAGGAGGACAACCGTCTGGGGTAAGGGAAGGCAGGGTGAAGGGCACAGAACAATACTTGTCAGGGATACAGAGTCAGACTGCGAGGCCGGTCATACACTCTACAATCTGACTGGGAGGGAGAGGGGAGAGGTGCGGGGAAGGGGAGAGGTGCGGGGAAGGGGAGAGGTGCGGGGAAGGGGAGAGGAGCGGG
>NW_017308299.1:20381-20905 GCF_000935625.1 Nanorana parkeri | reverse complement strand
GGGGCAGGGAAGGGAGAGGGGGAGGGGAAGGGAGAGGGGGCAGGAAGGGGAGAGGAGCAGGGAAGGGGAGAGGAGCAGGGAAGGGGAGAGGAGCAGGGAAGGGGAGAGGGAGCGGGGAAGGAGAGAGGAGCGGGGAAGGAGAGAGGTGCAGGGAAGGGAGAGGGTTTTTAGGGAAAGGTGTGGGGAAGTGGGGGGGGAGGGGGGAGGGTCTATGAGCCCCTCATCCATCATGCCCACCTTTCCCGTCTCCTTTCTGCAGATGGGTCCTCAGCTGGTTCAGCCGCCGGCTCAGCGTCCTCATTCCCTGCAGGTATGACGCCTCGTGGTCGGTGAGCAGCTTCTGGACCTGGCGCAGAGTTCGGAGAGCCTCGCGCTGCTCAGAACAGTTCTGAGATAACAAACCCGATATCATCAAATCACAGAACACCCCAAACAGAACTCACCGGGTCAGCAGTGTCCGGACTCACCTGACCAGCAGAGAGGCTCAGCAGATGGAGGGCCATGCAGAACAACAAAACCACCTT
>NW_017308299.1:13640-19918 GCF_000935625.1 Nanorana parkeri | reverse complement strand
CACACACAGCAACAGGTCTTGTTTGTCAGGGTCTGAGTCATTCCTGCAGAGCATCGCACCAGGGCGATGTGCAGAGCATCACATCATAGATACCTGCACAGAATTACAGACATACATATGTCTGCAGAGCATCACACCTCATCATATATACATGCAGAGCATCACACCTCTTCATATATACATGCAGAGCATCACACCTCTTCATATATACATGCAGAGCATTACACCTCATCACATATACATGCAGAGCATTACACCTTATCACATATATATGCAGAGCATCACACCCCTTCATATATATATGCAGAGCATCACACCTCTTCATATATACATGCAGAGCATCACACCTCTTCATATATACATGCAGAGCATCACACCTCTTCATATATACATGCAGAGCATCACACCTCTTCATACATACATGCAGAGCATCACACCTCTTCATATATACATGCAGAGCATCACACCCCTTCATATATACATGCAGAGCATCACACCTCATCATACATACATGCAGAGCATCACACCTCTTCATATATACATGCAGAGCATCACACCTCTTCATATATACATGCAGAGCATCACACCTCTTCATATATACATGCAGAGCATTACACCTCATCACATATACATGCAGAGCATTACACCTTATCACATATATATGCAGAGCATCACACCCCTTCATATATATATGCAGAGCATCACACCTCTTCATATATACATGCAGAGCATCACACCTCTTCATATATACATGCAGAGCATCACACCTCTTCATATATACATGCAGAGCATCACACCTCTTCATATATACATGCAGAGCATCACACCTCTTCATATATACATGCAGAGCATTACACCTCATCACATATACATGCAGAGCATTACACCTTATCACATATACATGCAGAGCATCACACCTCATCATACACACCTCATCATATATACATGCAGAGCATCACACCCGTTCATATATATATACATGCAGAGCATCACACCTCTTCATATATACATGCAGAGCATCACACCTCATCAGATATACATGCAGAGCATCACACCTCATCAGATATACATGCAGAGCATCGCACCTCATCAGATATAGACTGCAGCCCATCGCACCTCATTATGCAGAGCATCACACCTCTTCATATATACATGCAGAGCATCACACCTCTTCATATATACATGCAGAGCATCACACCTCTTCATATATACATGCAGAGCATCACACCTCTTCATATATACATGCAGAGCATTACACCTCATCACATATACATGCAGAGCATTACACCTTATCACATATACATGCAGAGCATCACACCTCATCATACACACCTCATCATATATACATGCAGAGCATCACACCCGTTCATATATATATACATGCAGAGCATCACACCTCTTCATATATACATGCAGAGCATCACACCTCATCAGATATACATGCAGAGCATCACACCTCATCAGATATACATGCAGAGCATCGCACCTCATCAGATATAGACTGCAGCCCATCGCACCTCATCAGATATAGACCGCAGACCATCACACCTCATCAGATATGGACTGCAGACCATCACACCTCATCAGATATAGACTGCAGACTATCACACCTCATCAGATATAGACTGCAGACTATCTCACCTCATCAGATATGGACCGCAGACCATCGCACCTCATCAGATATAGACTGCAGACCATCTCACCTCATCAGATATGGACCTCAGACCTCATCAGATATAGACTGCAGACTATCACACCTCATCAGATACGGACCTCAGACCTCATCAGATATGGACTGCAGACCATCGCACCTCATCTAACTATTGGTCCCGATGTACAAGGAAATACACAGGACTGGGTACAAAGTCCTATAAAAATAACTCACTGGGACTTGTGGTTCTTCTGTGGAGGGGGAAGACCATGCTGGGAGTTGTGGTTCCCCTGTGGAGGGGGAAGACCATGCTGGGAGTTGTGGTTCCCCTGTGGCGTGGGAAGACCATGCTGGGAGTTGTGGTTCCCCTGTGGAGGGGGAAGGCCATGCTGGGAGTTGTGGTTCCCCTGTGGAGGGGGAAGGCCATGCTGGGAGTTGTGGTTCCCCTGTGGAGGGGGAAGGCCATGCTGGGAGTTGTGGTTCCCCTGTGGAGGGGGAAGGCCATGCTGGGAGTTGTGGTTCCCCTGTGGAGGGGGAAGGCCATGCTGGGAGTTGTGGTTCCCCTGTGGAGGGGGAAGGCCATGCTGGGAGTTTTTGTTTCCATTGTGGAGGGGGAGGGCCATGATGGGAGTTTTTGTTTCCCCTGTGGAGGGGGAGGGCCATGCTGAGAGTTGTTGTTTCCCCTGTGGAGGTGGAAGGCCATCTTGGAAGCTGTGGTTACCCTGTGGAGAAGAAAGGTTGTGCTGGGAGTTGTGGTTCCCCTTTGGATGGGGAAGGACATGCTGGGAGTTGTGGTTCTCTTTGGGTGGGGGGGATGCTGGGAGCTGTGGTTTCCCCTGTGGAGGGGGAAGGCCATCCTGGAAGCTGTGGTTACCCTGTGGAGAAGAAAGGTCATGCTGGGAGCTGTGGTTCCCCTGTGGAGGGGGAAGGTCATGCTGGGAGCTGTGGTTCCCCTGTAAGGCTATGTTGGGAGTTGTGGTGTTGCCAGGACGAGGCGGAGCTATGCGGACAGTTTTCCCGCCTCTCTCACACATCCCCTCAGCGTCAACTCACGCCCCGCCCCTTTCAACCTCCGCCGATCACGTGCCCCGCCTTGCTTTTAGTTGCATCAGCCTCAGCCTCGTTCCCGGGGAGTGACAGCCGCCTCAGCCAATTAGAAGCGGGAACCGGCAAGTGGCGTCCAATGAGTGGAAGGGGCGGAGCCTGATGTGTCAGTGTCTGCACTGCACAGTGAGGAGACAACTTTGGTGGGGGTATCTGGCGGTAAGTCCTCACATACGTTTTCCTCCAGCACAGGTCACCATGACGACACCACTGAGCGCCTCCGCCATCCGGCAGAAGTTCATCGACTTCTTCAAGCAGAACGCGCACACGTATGTGCACTCCTCGGCCGTGGTCCCCCTCGATGACCCCACGCTGCTCTTTGCTAATGCCGGCATGAACCAGGTCAGGTCCCCGGGGTTAAAGTAAGACTCCGCAGATCAGATTTGATGAGGGGGGGGGCGGCACTATGATCGCAATCTCTGGTGGTGTGCACATTGCAGGGGAGACCCCATTCAGGGAGTCGGGATCTGTGCCGGGTCCTCATTGGTTTGGCAGCCACATAATCATTTCTGAGTCTGAAAGCAAAGAGCTGCCGTATCACATACTACGCTCCCATCTATGGAGGCGCCATCGCCCACTTCGAGCATCACTCCACGCTTCTCTGCTTCCAGAAGATTTGATCGTGTCTGCGATCGGATTGGAGGGTCACTTATCTGACCCGTCCGGTGCAGATTTAGGTTGGCGTTGGTCTGACGGGGAGAACGTTTACCTTCATAAGTGCTCGTCCAATCGGATTTGACCGTGACGTGTCACATGACGGTGCAATCTCCAAATCCTGTGTACGTTGAGGTCCGGTCTGATTGGAAGGTAATGGACCGTTTAGGCCGACCCTGATATACATCCAGGAGAGGAGGAGATTGTCACATGTGTGACCAGAGGCGACATTAATAAACTAGCGCCCGGAGTAGGTGGGGCCAGCACATGGCCCCGCCCTAAACGTTCCTCCTGTATGGCGACTTTCTGATGCACGGCATTTGCATAGTAGCAATGAGCGATGCCGGGGGGCTGCTGATTGGTCGCTCGTGGCAGACGGTTGTCACGCGTGTGTCCCCTCAGCAGGACATTGAGATAACCAGGCATGCACGCTGTATTTCTTATCTCATTCAAAAACACCGGTTTATGATTGGCTGTGCTTATAGATGAAGCCCCGCCCAGTCCTGTGGGAGCAGTGTGTTCTATCTGCGGCCACCACGACTCTGCACCACCACCTCCCTACTCGGCATTTCCCGGCGCTCCGTCCATGTGCTGACACCGAGCAGCTTCAATCCTTCGCTGCGTCTGCAGACCCGTTGCAGATCCTCCAGACATTCATCACTGGTCTGTCTGCAGTGATATTGGCTTGCTATAGGTTACTGCACTTGTGACATCATCGCCCCATTCCCCCCCATCCCCCCTTCTCATTGTATGTCATTATTTGCAGAGGAGATGAGCAGCGTCTGTCAGTGGCGTGCCGCATGTAATCGTACGCGGTGCGCATCTATCCTGCGTGCAATCGCCCATCCTAATGGTTCCATGTACGATTACATTGGGGGCAGCTGCTGAGAGATGCGTCCGCTGTCACCCTGTCATTAACTTCAATGCGCACAGTGGCCGCATCTTAACCGGCATTCCTGCCTATGATCTGTAGGTTCTTGCTGCAGGAATGCGGCATGCGTCCCTATGTGAAAGGGCCATAGAGTATAAAATCACAGGGACCCCCATCATCCCTGCATGCCGCTCTGAGTGCGTCGGATGATTGGCTCGGGCTCCTCAACTATAACATTTTATTTTCTTTGTATTTATCTTTTCTTTCCGTCGCTGACATTTCCTTTCATTTTCTGTAAATCACAGAGAAGTGACGTGTCATCTTGTGACCAGACGTCCCCCCTCCCTAGTATAGTACAGATTGCGTCACTGGTTGTCACTGAGCATGTGCACGCCGTTACTGGAGAGATGCATTGTGGGACTGGGGTCAGATCTGGGGGGCTTTGCCCTGTGACACCGCAGCGGATCTTTATACAGCACATTTAAACCCCCCCCCCCCCCCCATTCCATTATTTTTTTTTTCCTTTTAACCCCCCCCCCCCCCACATTCATGTATTGGGGCGGTCGCACATCAGAGTTGGCGCGGCGTGCTCCCCATGCTGCAGTTTTAGGTGAAGCGATCGGTGTTCTCAGGAAGCGATGGAGAGGATTATGGGAAATGGAGGTAAAAGTTTTTTTTCTTGGGGGGTCACTGACATGTCACCATAGTAACCGGTCAGTTTATTATGTACGGGCGTCTCCTGACGTCACGCGTGTCGGGTGGCGTTCGTCTTTGTAACGTCTCCTCTCCTATAGTTCAAGCCGATCTTCCTGAACACCATCGACCCGTCTCACCCCATGGCCAAGCTGAACCGGGCCGCCAACACGCAGAAGTGTATCCGGGCCGGGGGGAAGCACAACGACCTGGACGACGTGGGGAAGGACGTCTACCATCACACCTTCTTCGAGATGCTGGGCTCCTGGTCCTTCGGCGACTACTTCAAGGTGAGGCCGGCCTGTGACTGCGGTGGATGAGACCAGGTCTGTCCTGTTGTATTAAACACTTGCGCTGCCCCTCCCCCCTCCTGCAGGAGCTGGCGTGTAAGATGGCGCTGGACCTTCTCACCAAGGAGTTCGGCATTGACATCGATCGCCTATACGTCACCTATTTTGGGGGCAACGAGGCTGCCGGCCTGGAACCCGATCTGGAGTGTAAACAAATCTGGCTGAGCCTGGGGTAAGGCGCACATCTCACGTTTCCTGTGTGCTGACCGTGACCATAGTCCGGGCTCTGCTAACGCATGATGTCTCCCTCCAGCCTGCCAGAGGAGCGAATATTACCGGGCAGCATGAAGGACAACTTCTGGGAGATGGGGGATACCGGCCCCTGTGGGCCCTGCAGTGAGATGCACTTTGACCGCATCGGTGGCCGGGACGCGGCCCACTTGGTGAACATGGATGACCCCAATGTGCTGGAAATCTGGAATCTGGTGTTCATCCAGTTTAACAGGTAAGGGAGAGGAGACCACATGCAGCTCAAAACCTGGTCCGGGGAGCGATTCCATGTCAAGGATACACAATGGCTGGGCCCTGTCCTTCCTAAACATTCACCTATTAGACAGACACAAGCAGGCAAGAATTCCAGCTTCATTACAGGCAAGGGCCAGTGGAGAGATCTCTATTGGGCACAGCGGGTGTACAGACCCGGGAACTCAGCACAGGGATGGTGGGATCAGTGGAGGGATTGGCGGGGGGGGGGGTTGAGGGCGTGTGGTATGGGCTAGGCCAACCAGGAGGGATGACACATTTAATTAAGTGTGATTGGTTGCTGCGGAGTCTTGGCACTTCATCATAGTAGAGTCTTGGCACTGGCGCCTCCTTGCGTAATAAGCGGAAGGTCAGGGGGAAGGAATGCAATTATTAAAGTCACAATTAAAAAATTTTAATAGGAAGAACCAAAACATTTGTTTGCAAATGTATTTTTTTCCCCCAATTGGCAGTGCGTGCCGTGACCCAACCT
>NW_017308299.1:9333-13431 GCF_000935625.1 Nanorana parkeri | reverse complement strand
TGGAAAAATAAGCAAAGAGTGACCTGGAACTTGCTTCTCTCAAGTTTCACCCAAAAAACTGGACTTCATCGTAGAGGTTGCAAGGAAACGCTTCAGAGGAGGAAGTCTCTTTGCTTGTTTGTCTGGAACAAGTTAGTTGACTGTTTTGAGCTATCCTAGAGTGCACCCGGCCTTTTCTCCTTATCAAGTGTCTCATTTATAATGTTCCTCATTGTCTAGCACAGGGGTGCCCACAATTTTTCGTCTGGAGATCTACTTTTCAAATGACGAGCTCAATGAGATCTACCAATGAAAAAACATCTTTATTTAAAAAAACAAGCATATTAAAATCGTTACTGGGACTACTTGCTCTCGCTCTCGCAGCAGCAGCTTCTCAGGTCTCCTCTCATGTGCACTGTCCTCTCCTCCCATGACGCTGCAGACAGGGAGGGGTGTCCCACCCCCTTCCGTCTGCAGCGTTTGACATATTCAGTCGCCTTAGCACCGCGGGAGGGAGCTTAGGTCAGTGAGCCGATCGCGATCTACCAATGTTCGCTTTGCAATCGCCTGGTAGATCGCGATCTACCTAATGGGCACCCCTGGCCTATCACTTCTATATGATTGTGATGATTTATAGAATACATCGTGACAGTTATGCCACCGGGTGGCACTTATTCATTGCCTTCCTTCTGCAGAGAGAGTGATGGAAGCCTGAAGCCTCTGCCCAAGAAAAGCATTGACACCGGCATGGGTCTGGAGAGACTGGTGTCTGTACTGCAGAGCAAAATGTCCAACTATGACACCGACCTGTTTGTCCCGTACTTCGAGGCCATCCAGAAGGTACGTCCGCTCTTGTACGTGTGCCGCCATAAGCTGTATGGGGAATTGCTGATGTAAAACGAATCCTCCTGTAAGGGCTCTCTGTGATGAGTCTTTGGCTTTCAGTGCCGGTAGCCTGGCACTAGAAGAGAACCCCCTTGTTTGCATGCTCGCCTCTCCTGTGCCAAAGTACAACTCTTCCTGCGTTTTTCCTGGGATCCCATCTTCAGAGTCTCCTGCATGACGTGACCAGGGTTCTGTCATCGCAGGGCACCGGAGCTCGTCCTTATTCCGGGAAGGTGGGTGCCGAGGATGAAGATGGCATCGACATGGCATACAGAGTCCTTGCTGACCACGCCAGAACAATCACCGTGGCGCTGGCTGATGGCGGACGACCTGACAACACTGGGCGCGGGTAAGAGGCCTACCTATAAGATGTCATTCTATAGAAGTACTTCGTGTAACACATTTGTGTGTCGTTATTGGACCTGATTTTGATTTAAAGGAGAACTATGAGGGGGGGTGATTTTTCACTCCCCTCATAGTTCCAGCCGACCTGTGACAATGATACTGTCACAGGTCGGCTCAGTAGATCAGGAAGTGAGGGAACACATACCGTTCTCGATCATGTCCCTGCAGGGAGCCGTGACTGTCACTCACGGCTCCCTGCAGGGATTCTCCCCGCTTCGATCCTCCAGCGCTGACTGGCGGAACGGGAGGGGGAGAGCACAGCTGGCTCTGCCTCTGGATAGGCAGAGCCAGCTGTCAGTCACGCAGCTGGGCGGATCCAGACAGTAATGTCGGGATCCGTTCCGGCTACGGCGGTCTCAGCTACAGCCCTCTATATACTGAGCTTAGGGTGACTGGAGGACGCTAGTTTGCGTTCTCCCGTGACCCTTAGGTCTCGTTCACACCTAGGCGTATTGCATATGCGCGTCGGCGATTCGCGGTAAAAAAGTTGCGCGACAAACGCGCGTTTCTGAAGGCTACTCAATGGAAACGCGCAACAGAACGGCCCAAAGTAGTACATGTACCTTTTCAGGCGTGGGCCGTTTTGTAGCGCGTTGGGGACGGGCGGAAATACGCCGAGGTGGGAACGAGACCCATTGAATACAATGAGATTTAGATGTTTGAGCGTTTTGTAGAGCGTTCGTCGAGCGTAGAACGCGCTACAAAACGTTCAGGTGTGAACGAGGGCTAGGGGGGGAAAAAACACTGTCCTCATTGTCCTCCTTTTTAGGTTTCTTTGATCTCTATGACGCCTTTGTCCAATAAAGGGACATGTTTGCTTTTGATTACTGAGTGCTGGTGATTCTTTGCCTTTTTCTCCTTTTTAACTCTTCTTCTTTTTTTTTTTTTTTTTTAGGTACGTTCTACGTCGTATCCTCCGCCGCGCCGTCCGGTACGCTCATGAGAAACTCAACGCTTCTAAAGGGTTCTTCTCCACTCTGGTTGACGTGGTGGTCCAATCGCTGGTAAGTAATGCCACTTGCGTTTTCCAAGTTTTTATGGATTTTTAGATGACTGGAGAACCTGCATGAGGAACGTAAACAGGAATTTTACAAATAAGTCTAGTAAGAAAAGAAGAAAAATAATCTTGTGTTTGGTCCTTTATGGCCGACAAGTTTCCATACAGGATCAATATATTGGACTCGGACCAAAGTAATCTCTGTATGATTTTCTTGTTGGTAAGGTTCTGCAGGAATGCTGTAGCAGAGAATAATGCCGTTTGGCGCTGTGTCCAGTTATCGTTTGGTTTTGTCTGTTTGCAATCTCCTTTCACGGCTCTCGTTTGGTTTTGTCTGTGGGCGATCTCTCCTTTCACGGCTCTCGTTTGGTTTTGTCTGTGGGCGATCTCTCCTTTCACGGCTATCGTTTGATTTTGTCTCTGTGTGCGAACTCCTTTTACACGGCTATCGTTTGGTTTTGTCTCTGGCGATCTCCTTTCACGGCTATGTAATGATCTGGACTACAAATCCCAGAGACGTCAAGCTTATCTCAAGGATGAGCCCAGCTCTTTACTTGGCGAAAATGCTGCGTGTACAAACTTAGTTACAGGAAAAGCAAACAAATACATCAACAAGACAGGCTGCTACAAACATTCACATGCACCCACTACACTATCTTCTAGTACATGTATGATTTCACAGGAGGGGAAACACTGAAAATGTACTTAGCTTAGGCTGCAGACTCCAATAAATTCCGTGATGAGCAGTACTTGGCCTAGGAAGAATGGCTTCTCGTTGCAGTATCCTGGTCTTGAAGCAAGTCCTCTCGTCTTGTGAAGCACCCTCGTACTGTCCCCTCCTGTGAAGCCCTGGTCTTGTGAAGTGCTGGGCTGGTCAACTCCCTCGTTACCTTTCAGCTACTGGCTTTTTATTGAGAGAAACTTGCCTAAAAACAATGGAAGCTACGCCCCTAGACCTTTTAGGAAAATGCAATACAGTTTCCCACCTCTAGGTGGCAGCGTTGTACCATAAATTGCCATCAGTAGTCAAGATTTGATTTGAGCCTTGACCAGGCTAGGCGTGACTTATTCATGATCACCATCCCATTGTGATACAAATCAATACAGGATTCGCTACCCTATTGTGTAAAACCAGTTTGGGCTGTATTGTTGGCCATTTCCATTGTATGAACCGAGTTTCTATCAACAAACAAACAAAACCTCCGTCTCTCTTGCAAATTTATGTGTGTCTGAAAAAGTCCACTAAGATATATCGCAACACAGGCTATCATTTGGTTTTGTCTGTGGGCGATCCCCTTTTCACGGCTATTGTTTGGTTTTGTCTGTGGGCGATCTCTCCTTTTACACGGCTATCGTTTGGTTTTGTCTGTGGGCGATCCCCTTTTCACGGCTATTGTTTGGTTTTGTCTGTGGGCGATCTCCTTTCACAGCTATCGTTTGGTTTTGTCTGTGGCCGATCTCCTTTCACGGCTATCGTTTGGTTTTGTCTGAGGGCGATCTCTCCTTTCACGGCTATCGTGTTGTCTGTGTGTGTGCAATCTCCTTTCCCAGCTATCGTTTGGTTTCGTCTGTGGCCGATCTCTTTTGACACTCTACCTCTCCTATTTTCAGGGAGACGCTTTCCCCGAGATCAGGAAAGACCCCGATATGGTGAAGGATATCATCAATGAGGAGGAAACGCAGTTCCTAAAAACACTCACCAGAGGCAGACGCATCCTGGACAGGAAGATCCAGAGCTTGGGAGAGCATAAGATCATCCCAGGTGAGACGAGCGGGGGCTCCTTCTGCTTCTTCCCTGAATATGGGGGTGAAGGAATCCCAAGTATTTTGTA
>NW_017308299.1:0-7644 GCF_000935625.1 Nanorana parkeri | reverse complement strand
CAGGTGATACGGCATGGCTACTGTATGACACGTATGGTTTCCCGGTGGATCTAACGGGTCTAATAGCAGAAGAGCGCGGCCTGAAGGTGGATATGGAGGCCTTTGAAGAGGAGAGGAAGGCTGCTCAGGTAGATCACGGTTTTGACGATAGATGGGGATATACAGCTTATTGATCTCGGGGTCTCTGGGGGGAGAATTAGTCATGCGGTAGAATGTTTGTGTGGCCCCTTGCGGGACATGTGCATGCCGGGTGATGTGCAGTCTGCAATGTTTCTTCATAAGGAATATGTTCCCCTCCCATCTCTGTAACATTGACCTGACCTCACTGCTCTATGTTCTCTCATGTCCCTTGTTCCACATTTGCTGCTGATATTCTGGGACTGACGCCTCCTCGTCCCGTTACAGCTGAAATCTCAGGGGAAGGGGGCTGGAGACGAGGACCTCCTGATGCTGGACATTTACGCCATTGAGGAGCTGCGCTCCCGGGGCCTGGCGCCCACCGACGATTCTCCCAAATACAATTACAAGTCTAACTCTGAGGGTGTCTACGGTAAGATTTGTGTCTTCTCGGTGGGAGGTTTCACGGTGGAGGGTCGGGGAGGTCTAACAGTCTCTGATCTTCTTCTGTCCCCTCAGAGTTTGAAGGTGTGGTGGGCACGGTGAAGGCAATCCGCAGAGAGAAGACCTTTGTGGATGAGGTCAGCACAGGGCAGGAGTGCGGCATCGTCCTGGACAAGACCTGCTACTATGCAGAACAAGGCGGGCAGACGTTCGACGAGGGGTACATGGTCCGGGAAGATGATGCCAGTGACGATGTGAGTGTATTGTGGTGCGTTTAGTCTCTGACACTTCATGTTCACACACAGGGCTGACCTGAATCCTGTCACTGCTCCAGCCTCTCCTATGTGGGGATCGCCCTGTGCCCCTTCAGTCTCGGCTCAGATTGAGATTTGTGCACAGTGGCGTAACAATCACCATAGTGACCCAGGCGGCCGCTATGGGGCCCAGGGGCACTGTGGGGCCCGGCCCAGATGCCGTGCGGGCCGCCAGGGTCGCTATGGGATCCTCTGCTGGTGGCTTTCACTGGCGGCTGAAGACGAACACGCCGCTGTTCAGATCACTGACGCCGCTGTTCAGATCACAGAGTCAATGAGAGCCAGCAGCGGCGGTGGAACATGCTGGACCCAGCAGTGGAGGAGGCGGGGCCCATGGTCGGCCGCAGGGGAGACGGCGGGCCAGGCGATGGAGGAGGAGACGGGGCCCATCAGCGACTGTGGATGAAGAGGAGGCGGACAGGTAAGGAGTGTGACCCTGCAGAGCCCACCATAGAGAGTCTATGGTGGGCTCTGCAGGGTCACCCTCAGCTGGGATCTCGAGTGATCTCTGCAAGGGGTATAATTAGAAATCACAGGGCCCCATACAAAATTTTGCTATGGGGCCCTGTGATTTCTAGTTACGCCCCTGTTTGTGCATCTTCTATATCAAACTGTTCCGTTTCCCCATCCCCCACCATTCTAGGAGCGGGGCAATGTACTGCGTCAGTGCAAAATATAAAGTGCTGGCATGAAATCCTATTGGAATAAATCGGAAAGGATAGAGTTCAACCTCCCCCATGAGATGCAGCATGCGCCGTGTACACCAGCCGCGGGCCTGCTAGTCACTCGCGGGTCCTCAGAGATGGGGACACGGGGATTGCCGCAGCTCTCGTCCTGATACTCGGGTTAGGAATCTCCCAGTTACACTCTCTGACCTGAATGGCGGAGTCTCGTGCTAATTGGAACCCAAGATGTGTTGTCACTGCCGACTTGTCAGAGAGAACAACAATTCACCTATACGAACTGGGAAAACCTGCCCTCGCTGGCTAACCGGGGAGACTTCCAGGACTGTCTGTATCTGGCATGAATCTACCAGTAACTGTTGATGGTAGAAAATGGTTCCAACTCAAGTGAAAAATAAAGCAGAACAGAAGGGGACATCCATTGTCCTTGGGACACTTGGTGTCCATTTCTCCTGTAGGAGGCAGTATAATACTTGGTGTCCATTTCTCCTGTAGGAGGCAGTATGGTACTTGGTGTCTATTTCTCCTGTAGGAGGCAGTATAGTACTTGGTGTCTATTTCTCCTGTAGGAGGCAGTATAGTACTTGGTGTCTTTCTCCTGTAGGAGGCAGTATAGTACTTGTTGTCCATTTCTCCTGTAGGAGGCAGTATAGTACTTGGTGTCTTTCTCCTGTAGGAGGCAGTATAGTACTTGTTGTCCATTTCTCCTGTAGGAGGCAGTATAGTACTTGGTGTCTTTCTCCTGTAGGAGGCAGTATAGTACTTGTTGTCCATTTCTCCTGTAGGAGGCAGTATAGTACTTGGTGTCTTTCTCCTGTAGGAGGCAGTATAGTACTTGTTGTCCATTTCTCCTGTAGGAGGCAGTATAGTACTTGGTGTCTTTCTCCTGTAGGAGGCAGTATAGTACTTGTTGTCCATTTCTCCTGTAGGAGGCAGTATAGTACTTGGTGTCTTTCTCCTGTAGGAGGCAGTATAGTACTTGTTGTCCATTTCTCCTGTAGGAGGCAGTATAGTACTTGGTGTCTTTCTCCTGTAGGAGGCAGTATAGTACTTGTTGTCCATTTCTCCTGTAGGAGGCAGTATAGTACTTGGTGTCTTTCTCCTGTAGGAGGCAGTATAGTACTTGTTGTCCATTTCTCCTGTAGGAGGCAGTATAGTACTTGGTGTCTTTCTCCTGTAGGAGGCAGTATAGTACTTGTTGTCCATTTCTCCTGTAGGAGGCAGTATAGTACTTGGTGTCTTTCTCCTGTAGGAGGCAGTATAGTACTTGTTGTCCATTTCTCCTGTAGGAGGCAGTATAGTACTTGGTGTCTTTCTCCTGTAGGAGGCAGTATAGTACTTGTTGTCCATTTCTCCTGTAGGAGGCAGTATAGTACTTGGTGTCTTTCTCCTGTAGGAGGCAGTATAGTACTTGTTGTCCATTTCTCCTGTAGGAGGCAGTATAGTACTTGGTGTCTTTCTCCTGTAGGAGGCAGTATAGTACTTGTTGTCCATTTCTCCTGTAGGAGGCAGTATAGTACTTGGTGTCTTTCTCCTGTAGGAGGCAGTATAGTACTTGTTGTCCATTTCTCCTGTAGGAGGCAGTATAGTACTTGGTGTCTTTCTCCTGTAGGAGGCAGTATAGTACTTGTTGTCCATTTCTCCTGTAGGAGGCAGTATAGTACTTGGTGTCTTTCTCCTGTAGGAGGCAGTATAGTACTTGTTGTCCATTTCTCCTGTAGGAGGCAGTATAGTACTTGGTGTCTTTCTCCTGTAGGAGGCAGTATAGTACTTGTTGTCCATTTCTCCTGTAGGAGGCAGTATAGTACTTGGTGTCTTTCTCCTGTAGGAGGCAGTATAGTACTTGTTGTCCATTTCTCCTGTAGGAGGCAGTATAGTACTTGGTGTCTTTCTCCTGTAGGAGGCAGTATAGTACTTGTTGTCCATTTCTCCTGTAGGAGGCAGTATAGTACTTGGTGTCTTTCTCCTGTAGGAGGCAGTATAGTACTTGTTGTCCATTTCTCCTGTAGGAGGCAGTATAGTACTTGGTGTCTTTCTCCTGTAGGAGGCAGTATAGTACTTGTTGTCCATTTCTCCTGTAGGAGGCAGTATAGTACTTGGTGTCTTTCTCCTGTAGGAGGCAGTATAGTACTTGTTGTCCATTTCTCCTGTAGGAGGCAGTATAGTACTTGGTGTCTTTCTCCTGTAGGAGGCAGTATAGTACTTGTTGTCCATTTCTCCTGTAGGAGGCAGTATAGTACTTGGTGTCTTTCTCCTGTAGGAGGCAGTATAGTACTTGTTGTCCATTTCTCCTGTAGGAGGCAGTATAGTACTTGGTGTCTTTCTCCTGTAGGAGGCAGTATAGTACTTGGTGTCCATTTCTCCTGTAGGAGGCAGTATGGTACTTGGTGTCTATTTCTCCTGTAGGAGGCAGTATGGTACTTGGTGTCTATTTCTCCTGTAGGAGGCAGTATGGTACTTGGTGTCTATTTCTTCTGTAGGAGGCAGTATGGTACTTGGTGTCCATTTCTCCTGTAGGAGGCAGTATGGTACTTGGTGTCTTTCTCCTGTAGGAGGCAGTATGGTACTTGGTGTCCATTTCTCCTGTAGGAGGCAGTATGGTACTTGGTGTCCATTTCTTCTGTAGGAGGCAGTATGGTACTTGGTGTCTATTTCTCCTGTAGGAGGCAGTATGGTACTTGGTGTCTTTCTCCTGTAGGAGGCAGTATGGTACTTGGTGTCTATTTCTCCTGTAGGAGGCAGTATGGTACTTGGTGTCCATTTCTCCTGTAGGAGGCAGTATAGTACTTGGTGTCCATTTCTCCTGTAGGAGGCAGTATAACCTTTGGTGGCCTTATACCAAGCTGGGTCCCTCAATGGACAATCGGGAAAAAGAAGTTTAAAGGAGAACTAAAGCCAAATCTCTTTCAATTGGATCATTGCATGGTGGGGAAGGGGGGTGTTCACTATGACTCAGAGCTAAGCTCCACCCCTTTCCCCCCCCCCAATTATAAAAATAATTAGGGTTCTGCTGTTTTTTGTTGTTGACATTTTTCTTCTCTCCTCCACAGAAAACAGAGTTCACGGTCAGGAATACGCAGGTGCGCGGTGGTTATGTCCTCCACATAGGGACTGTGTACGGCACCCTGAAAGTTGGGGATTGCGTGCACCTCTACGTTGATGAGGTGAGTGCTGGCTCCATGCTGAACCTTGGCGCTGTAGGGTGACCGTTGCAGTGTTCAGTCATGTCACCCGTCTCCTCTTTATCTCAGGCAAGAAGACGGCCGATCATGAGCAACCACACAGCCACCCACATCCTGAACTTCGCCCTGCGCTCTGTCCTCGGGGAGGCTGACCAGAGGGGATCGCTGGTTGCCCCCGACAGGCTGAGATTCGATTTTACAGCTAAAGGTGCCATGACCACTCAGGAGATCCGCCAAGCTGAAGAGGTCGCAGCAAAACTGATCCAGGAGAACAAAGTGAGTGGGGCCATTCCTCCCGTGATCAGGGCCCTCCTGCCCCAGTCTGATCCCTGCAGGACAAGGGCAGGCAAAACGGAGTCCCCCAGACGCAGGGCAGGCAAAACGGAGTCCCCCAGACGCAGGGCAGGCAAAACGGAGCCCCCCAGACGCAGGGCAGGCAAAACGGAGCCCCCCAGACGCAGGGCAGGCAAAACGGAGTCCCCCAGACGCAACAGTGATCAATGAAGCAAACCCAATAGCAGGTATGAATGAAGCCGCACACCGCTGTTCCAGAAAGCTAAAATCAACTTTATTATTCCAACTAGAGCTGCAGCTAACGATTATTTTCAAAATCGATTAGTTAGCTGATTATTAAGTTCGCTTAATCGGATAAACTATAAAATAAAAGTTTAAAAAATGGCTCCAGTGATGGGACTACTAGTTTGTATTGAGGTTGTAGTCCATCACAGGAGCAAGCTTGGAGCGGTGGAAGTAAAAAAAAAAAAAAAGATAGTGTGGTGTGCAATATAGTGAAATGGAAAGTGTAAAATTATACAGCAATGAATGCAGAATGGCACCGGCTATAGAGGACTACAAAACCCAGCAAAAGCACATTATACAGCACAATGCAGAATACCGCCAGCTATAGAGGAATACAACAAATCCCAGCAATAGTACATAATAGCTGGCGGCATTCTGCATTGCGCTGTATAATGTACTATTGCTGGGTTTTGTAGTCCTCTATAGCTGGTGGTATTTAGCATTGTACCACTTTATAATGTACTATTGCTGGGATTTGTTGTAGTCCTCTATAGCTGGTGGTATTCCGCATTGCGCTGTATAATGTATTATTGCTGGGACTTGTAGTCCTCTATACAGCGCAATGCAGAATATCACCAGCTATAGAGGAGTACAACAAATCCCAGCAATACATTATACATACAGTGTATAATGTATTGCTGGGATTTGTATTCCTATGTATAATATACAGTACAATGTACCATCAGCTCTAGAGAAATACAAATCCCAGCAATACATTATAGAGCACCATGTGTGGGAAAGTGCAGGCTTACCTGACCAGTCTTCCAGCAACTTGCTTCTGAGATTGGACCTGTCTATCAGCTGCTGTCATCCCCCCACCCCTGCTCCTCCTTACTACATCTCCCCGCGTGCCTTGCCGATCGTGGATGGGCAGGAAATGTGAGGCGGGGAGGAGGTGCGGCGTGTGGAGCGTGGATGCGAGCGGGTCTGGCAGCGGCGAGCGTGAGGTGGGGAGGAGGTGCGGCGCACAGCGTGTGGAGCTGTGAACAGGGCCAACTGAACGGAAGCCGATTAATCGATTATTGAAAAAGTTGACAACTTTTTCAATAATCGATTATGTCGATTAGTTGTTGCAGCCCTAATTCCAACACCATCAGAGAACACTATTTGGTTCTGGAGATAGCGAGCCCATACGGCTGTTATGTTTACAGCAGCATGACCTTAGAAAAGCACCGACGGGTGCGGCACAAACATAAAAGCGGTCCCATCCATTCCCCGGATCACAATATTGCAATGATAGTCTATAGTAATGATTGCTGTCGGCTTCCGCTTTGTTCTATGTTCCGATCTCGAGTCTTCGATCACCTTTCACCGTTAGATATTTCCACTTGTTTGCCGCTTTTACAGTAAAGAAGCCTTTCCCACACTCTAAGTTCTTAGGCCCCGAGCCGCCTTGTCTCCTCTACGGCTCCCATCGCTGAGCAGTAACCAGAATATTATTTCTACAGACCGTGTATGCTTTGGATTGCCCCCTGGCCGCTGCTAAATCTATTCAGGGTCTGCGCGCCGTGTTCGATGAGACTTACCCCGACCCCGTCCGCGTGGTGTCGGTGGGGATTCCCGTGGAGGACCTCCTGGCTGACCCCTCGGGCCCGGCCGGCTCTGTCACGTCCATAGAATTCTGTGGAGGAACGTAAGTAACATTTGTGTGTCCAGTTGCTCTAACACGGGGTGAGGACTCCAATCCCCCGCACCTCCCCGTGTGATCACTTGACCCAGGGACACAGATGGTTCTGATTGGTTACAAATGACAGGCACCCGGCATGTACAAAAGCAGCATGGTGAAGTGGTTTGAGGTTCATGGGCCGTATATGAAATTTTCTACATCCAATTGCAATTCCTTCCCACCGAACCCAGCCGTCGTTTTCTGGAACTACAACCCCCAGCGTGCAAATTCAGTGGCTGGAAGTCCTGATTCTTGTAGTTCCACGGCATTGCTTCCCTAACCACCGATACCACTGTTGTCCTTCCAGACACCTTCAGAACTCCGGCCATGCCGGATCCTTCGTCATCGTCACCGAAGAAGCCATCGCTAAAGGAATCCGCAGGATAGTGGCCGTCACCGGGGCCGAGGCGCAGAAGGTGAGATGGTACAGAGCGCCATCGGTAGGACGCGGCAACAATGGCGCAAGATCATACTGACCGCTGCTGTTCATTTACAGGCTGTCCGCAGACAGGAGGCCCTGAAGTCTTCACTCAGCCAGCTGGAGGCCAAAGTGAAGCAGCAGACGTCCCCCAACAAGGATATACAGAAGGAAATAGCGGATCTCGGCGAGGTAAGATGGTCACATGACCTGCCCACTGTATATGGTGCCACACTGTACC
>NW_017308298.1:209914-231437 GCF_000935625.1 Nanorana parkeri | reverse complement strand
TTATTTTTCCAGAAGCGCAGATTTATTTGTTCACATATTTTTATAGGTAATAGCAGCAATAAAAATCACATAAGAACTTGAAAAGTGTGGCAACAGCTATATTACAACATATTCATGAACAATATAAGTATTGAATAAATGTTTCCTTTTCTGCAGTTCATGGTACATTACTGTGAACCCCTGATAAAAAGTATTATATCTACAGCTCATAGTACAATGTCATGAGCATGTATTTGTAGCTGTTACACACGGTTTACAATAAATTGTGTACTATGCTTTTTTAAAAAAAACACGAGTCCCCCTTAAAATCTATACCAGATCCTTGTCCCCATGTTACTGATTCACGCAAAAAAACACATACACTGTAGATTAGGGTAACGGGAGGCCGCTAGTTTGTGTCCTCCCATTACCCTAAGGAGAACTATGGGGAAAAGCCCTGACCCCATAGTTCTCCTTTAATATTAACTTTCCAACCCTGTTGCGCATATGTGCTTTATCACAGAAGTGGCCTTTCTTCTGGAGCGCTGCATATATGTGGCATCAAGCATAGAAATAATTGAATAAAAAAGTGATAAAAATAAAGAAACAGTAAAAAAAATGAAGGCCAGGTTCCACAATACGCTCCCCACGCCGCCGCCCTGCCATCTGGTTGCCATTCTTAATTGATGGGGAGGGGGGGCATATTGTGGAACGCAGCCTTGGGGCGGACAGGGAGAGTAAATCTGGCCCTGTGTGGCATGTTTTGTTCTAGAAACACACTCCAAAGTACACCTCCAGCACCAAGACCAAGCTGTCTCCAACGAACAATCAGGAATCAGGTGTGCAGTGTGCCTCTCCATTTTTCCTCCATACTCTGGGTCCTTGGTTTCCAAATGAGATGCAAAATTTGCTCTCATCAGAAAAGAGGACTTTGGACCACTGAGCAACAGACCAGGTCTGTTTTTCTTTAGCCCAGGTAAGATGCTTCTGATGTTGTTCGTTGTTCAGGAGTGGCTTGACAAGAGGAATACGACATTTGAAGCCCATGTCCAGGATCCGTCTGTGTGTGGTGGCTCTTGATGCACTGACTCCAGCCTCAGTCCACTCCTTGTGAAAGTGCCCAACACTTTTGAATGGCCTTTTCCTGACAATCCCCTCCAGGCTGCGGTCATCCCTGCTGCTTGTGCACCTTTTTCTTCCACACTTTTCCCTTCCACATAACTTTCTATTAATGTGCTTTGATACAGCACTTTGGGAACATCCAACTTCTTTTGCAATTACCTTTTGAGGCTTTCCCTCCTTATGGAGGGTGTCAATGATGGTTTTCTGCACAACTGTCAGGTCAGCAGTCTTTCCCATGATTGTGATTCCTACTGAACCAGACTGAGAGACCATTTAAAGGCTCAGGAACCCTTTGCAGGTGTTATGGCTTAATTAGCTGATTAGAGTGGGACACTTTGAGCCTAGAATATTGCACCTTTTCACAATATTCTAATTTTCTGAGATTGTGGATTTTGCGTTTTCATGAGCTGTAAGCCATAATCGTCACAATTATAAAAAATCACGACTTGAACTATCTTGCTTTGCATGTAATGAGTCTATCTCATATATTAGTTTCACCTTTTAAGTTGCATTAGTGAAATAAATGAACTTTTGCACGATATTCTAATTATTCGAGTTTCACCTGTAGATTCACAGGGTGAATGGCTCCTCAAAATGTTTATAATTAGACCGCTAAAGATTTGTACAGTTTTACTAACACATGCCAAAGTTGCAAAACTGGGTTCAGGCATTTAGGTTTGTTTTATCTTCTTTCTTCAAGGGGTTAGGACCCCATGCTGTTTTTTTCTTTAGGACCTATGGACTAACCCTATCCTACATGCTTACATTTTTCATAGTACCATAACATCTATTGATGTACAGTGTACGGGTGTGTAAATGAAGTTTGCAGTGCATTACTGATAGAGCCAAGGAGCATAGGAAATTATTATAAAAACTATATTATGTTAATGAAAGCTGTAGATTTAAAAAAAAAAAAATTACTTTTGAAATTATATTAACATACTTTTACAGACATTTCAAGCTTACATATTAATGACGCTAAGTCCAAAGCTATAAATTAGGGATGCACCGATACTGTTTTTTCTGTATCGAGTATGAGTCCCGATATTTATCTTTTGGGACTCGCCCATACTGGTACTTCCACTAGCACAGAGCCGGCTGAGAAACCGGCTTCCCAGCCAATAAGCATCGAGCCGGCCAAACAGCATGGAGCTGGCTTCCTGGCCAATGACGGGACGCCGGCTCCATGTTCCCTCGTGGCACTGCCGGTCAGAGGAAATCTCCCTCTGACCAGAATTTCTGGTATCGGGGGTAAGTATTGGAGCATTTGGGCGAGGATGAGTACTCGCCCAAATACTTTGTATCGGCACTGAAACCAGTATCAGTATTGGTGCATCCCTACTATAAATATTACTATATTAGCGTAGCGGGCGCTTTGCAAAATGCGCAGCCAGCTTCCTCGCTACGCTAATAGCGTATCTTCTCAGAATGTACCCCCTCCCTAAGGGAACCCTACCAGGGTTCGCACGAGGCGAAGGGTAACGCCTGTGGTCAGGGTAACGCCTGTGGAACTGCGAGACCCTGGCCGGGGCGTGGACATCACGGGAATCCTCCCACGAATCCTCCTGAGGACTGCAATCCTTCCACCTGACGAGGTACTGCAGTCGATTCCTACACCAACGTGAGTCGAGAATAGCCTGCACCTCGAACTCCGCCTCACCCTCAACGAGTACCGGCGCACCCGTCCCTGAAAAGGATCCCGACGGTACGGTTTAAGGAAGGAGACGTGGAAGGTGGGGTGCACGTGTAGGTCGTCAGGCAGCATCAAGTGGACTGCAGCGTCATTTATGACCCCCTCAATGGGAAACGGTCCGATAAAGAGCCTACTAAACTTCCTCGAAGGGGTTCTCAATTTCAAATTTCGAGTGGACAACCACACTATGTCCCCCACTGCGTAGCGAGGAGGGGTTCGCCGTCGGAGGTCATAGGAGACCTTCTGACCCTCTTGGGCCCTCTTGATGTTGTTTCTCAGGACTGTCAGGTACCCCTGCAGGTTTGCCATGTAGTCGTTCACTGAAGGGTTGTTGGAACGAATGAGATCCAGAGGAAGAGGGACAGGATGAAACCCGTAGTTGGCATGGAAATGAGTGCATCTAGTGGATGTGCTGACAGCGTTATTGTAGGAGAACTCCGCTAATGCGAGCAGTTCGACCCAATCATCCTGAAGGTGTGTACAATAACAGCGGAGGTACTGCTCCAAACTCTGGTTCGTACGTTCAGTTTGGCCGTTCGTCTGTGGATGGTAGGCACTGGAGAGCCGGTGGTCTATTTTGAGCTTCCGGCAGAGAGCGGTCCAGAACCTAGAGGTGAACTGTGAGCCGCGGTCCGTTATGATCCGAGCCGGCACTCCATGCAACTTGTACACGTGCGCTATGAAAGCGTCGGCGGTCTCTTTAGCGTTTGGGAGATGAGGAAGAGGTATGAAATGTGCCATCTTGGTGAGATGATCAACTGCCACTAGGATGGTGTCGTGGCGATTAGAAAGAAGCAGGTCGACAATAAAATCCATTGACACCACCTCCCAAGGCTGATTTGGTATAGGGAGGCTCGTGAGTAACCCATACGGGGGGCGTCTCTCGTGTTTACATGACGCACAGATTGTGCAGGTGGCGACATATTCGTTGACTGTCGAATGCATTTTCGGCCACCAGAAATACCGTCTCACCATCTCAAGAGTCCTGTACACCCCCAGATGACCCGAGGTAGGGGAATCATGTAGGAGTTTAAGGATCTGCACGTGCATGGAGGGCGGAATATATAGCTTATTGTTGTAGTGTAGGAACCCCTCGTCATCAGACTCCAGACCTGGGGGGAGAGAAACCACTGCTTGCTGTTCTATTTGGAGCTGTTTCTTTAAGTCAATGGTGGTGGCGAGAATCCTCTCCAGAGGTATGATAGCCGTAGTAACCTCAGTAGGAGTGGTGATATCAGAAATTCTGGAGAGCGAATCAGCTTTTCCGTTCTTCGAACCTGGTCAGTAAGTTATGAGATAATCGAATCTATCAAAGAAAAGGCTCCAGCATACTTGCCGTGCTGACAATGTTTTAGTAGTTTTTAGGTACTGAAGGTTCCGGTGGTCTGAATAGATGATGATGGGCTGTACTGTTCCCTCCAGCAGGTGTCTCCAGGTTTCTAGTGCGTCCTTAATGGCCAGTAATTCTTTCTCCCCTATGGGGTAGTTTCGTTCAGCAGGGTTGAGAGTCCTGGAGTGGAAAGCTACTGGATGTAGCGGAGAAGAAAGTGCTTCCCGTTGGGATAGTACAGCACCCAGTGCCGACTCAGAGGCGTCAACCTCGAGGACATATTGGAGAGCTGGATTAGGTAGCTTCAGTATGGGAGCGGTGGTGAAGCGACGTTTCAGCTCATCGAAGGCTGCTTGGGACTCCTTCGTCCAGACAAACCGCACCTTAGTACTGGTGAGTCCAGAGAGGGGTTTGACCGTACAGGAAAACCCTTTGATAAACTTCCTGTAGTTAATGAAGCATTAAAAAGTGGCCGGAGCATTACTCAATCCAAAAGGCATGACTGAGTATTCGAACAACCCATAGCGAGTCCTGAAAGCGGTCTTCCACTCGTCTCCTGCCCGCATGCGGATCAAGTTGTAGGCCCCCTTCAAGTCAAGCTTGGTATAAACACGTGCAGTTTGGAGACGTTCGATGAGTTCTGGTATGAGGGGCAGAGGATAGCGATTTTTCACAGTAATAGCATTTAAGGCATGGTAGTCTATGATCGGTCGGAGAGTACCGTCCTTATTTCGGACAAAAAACATACCTGCTCCTGCGGGTGAGGTGGAAGGGCGAATGAACCCCTTTTTAAAGTTTTCCTCGAGGTAGGCCTTGAGGTGGTTCAGTTCGGGCTGTGACAGTTGGTAAATCCTTCCTACGGGAATTACACTCCCTGGCAGGAGGTCGATAGGGCAATCGTAAGGCCGATGGGGAGGTAAAACATCTGCGTTCATGAGATCGAATACATCCTGAAAATCGCGGTAATGATGGGGAATGTCTACTGAGTTGAGGTGCATGAGGGTTTTTGAGTAACAGGTGTCTCGGCAATACTTGGAGCTGAGAAGTATCGTGTTCTCTGTCCAGTTCAGGGTTGGCTGGTGGAGTCTCAACCATGGGAGACCTAGTATGACAGGGAACACTGGGGAAGGAACAACATCGAAGTCCAAGTGTTCCCTATGGTCGTCTTTTGTGACCACCAAGAGGGGTAACGTTTGCAGCTCAACGGGACCTGAGGACAGGGTAGTTCCGTCTATAAAGCTGACCGCCAGTGGTTTGAATTTCTTGCAGGTTGGAATGCGGTTCTGGTAGACCAGTTGTGCGTCTATAAAGTTCCCGCAGGCGCCGGAATCGATCATCGCCTCAACCCGTAGTCGTCTTTGTTCCCACTGGAGGGATAAGGATACATAGATGTAATTCGTTGAGTTCGGGTGCGGGGAATATATTTTTGCAATGTGAAGAGACTTACCTGCATTCTTCCTTCTTACAGCGGAACATTCGTCCACCAGGTGGTCTGCGGCAGCGCAATACATGCAGAGGTTCTGACTTCTGCATCTGGCTCGTTCATCTTGGGATATCGGACCTCTGATGACACCAAGCTCCATGGGTTCGGGAGGAGGTGAGATGGCGGTTTTACGGGGTACCCAAGGTATCCCGGTTGTTCTTTCGGACCGTCTTTCTCTCAAACGACGGTCTATCGATATGGAGATCAGCATCAGAGCGTCCAGGCTGTGTGGGAGTTCAATTCGGACCAGCTCGTCTTTCACTGCTTCTGATAGACCCAGACGGAATTGGTTCCTAAGGCTGATGTCGTTCCATTCCGTCTGGCGAGCCCAACGTTTACATTCTGCAATGAAGTCTTCTACGGGTCTTTTCCCTTGCCTGAGGTTTCTGATGGCATGTTCTGCTGTCATCTGTTTCCCAGGATCGTCATATAGTAGGGGCATGGCGGTGACGAACCCGTTGTAGGATTCCAGCAGGGGATCGTCAATTTCTAAGTATGTGTTGGCCCAGGCCCTGGGCTCGCCCCGGAGATAGGAAATCGTTGTGCGGACCTTTATACGATCCGTTGGATATGATCTGGGTTTAAGTTCAAACATTAATTTACAGGCGTTGAGGAAGTCACTGTACTCCTTACGATTCCCTGAGAAAACGTGGGGAGGACATACTTTCGGTTCTGGGCCAGGGTGGACTGTGGGCGCTTCAGTCTTTGCGAGATGGTCTCTCTGAGGTTTTGGTTCTCAGTACGGAGCTCCGTCACATTCAGTGTGAGAGCCTCCATCTGCTGGGTAAGACCTATTATGTGCTGAGCCAGTTCCGCTGGATCCATTTCCTTTACCGTGGTCCCACTATACTGTAACAATCACCCCGGACTCGGGCTCTATCTAATATGGATCTCAACTGCGGTGTCTGGGTACGGGTGCCGAGTAAATACAGTGATACCCGGGTAATCACAGCAGTGGTTATAACCAGTATGAGCTGAGCAGTATAGCAATGGATATACTGTGCATGAGATGAGCAGTACAGCAGCGGTTAAGTTGCATGAGATGAGCAGTACGGCAATGGTTAATTACAAGAGATGAGAAACACAGCAGTGGCTTAATCAGCATGAGATGAGCAGTATGACAATGACTAATTAGCATGAGAGGAGCAGTACAGCATTTGCATAACTAACAGTACAGCAGTGGCTTAATCAGCATGAGATGAGCAGTACGACAATGGCTAATTATCATGAGAGGAGCAGTACAGCAATTGCATAACTGACAGTAGCTGAGAGTATTCCAGTCTGGTCTATGAGACCTGGAGCCAGCGTGTGCTCTCACTATGGATACTTGCGGTTCTGCTGGTAGTTGAGTTGCGGCAGTGTGACGCGGGTTGGAGCCCGCTGAGTTGCGGCAGTGACACGGGTTGGAGAGGTCCAGGGAGCGAGTGGCGTGCTGGGTTGATCAGCGTCCACCTACATCAATAGTGGGACGCCGATCAACTAACTCGCTCTAGAGGGGGCGGAGCTACGGGGCGCGCCTGCGCAGGACGCATCTCCCGGCAGAGAGAGAGGCGCCGGCGATCCACAACGCGCCTGCGCAGCACGATTCCGGGCACTGACACCAGGGGCCGTCACCCAATGTGTTCGACCCGAGGAGGAGAGGACCCAACGTGCCCGCACAGGCCCGCGACGGACGGCGGCACCGGACCTCACCAGGGTACGACCATTACATTATCTCAGTAGAAAGTAACTGTATTGAAGCAGTCAATTGAATAGGTTTTAAACAGATGATACTGTGTACTTGCAGTTTTTGAGGATTCAGTCCCACAGTGCCACCCAGAAGATGTAGGAGGAGTAGCCTGTAAAGTCCTGGCGATGGCTGCTCCTTGCTGATCTCCCTTTGTAGTTTGAATGCAGAAGTGATGTGTATTACATCACTTCCGCATTCACCTGTCAGTCATCTGGCTCCTACTGCCAGAGAGAAGAAGCTGATGAAGCAAATCCGTGCTTCATCAGCTTCTTTTTCGCATGCGCCAGCGCGCAAAAATGACAATTGAGCTACACATGTTACATATTGAAGTGAACGTCGCAGAGAGAGCAATCATTTTAGGGCCATCAATCACTGATAACACTAAACTGATGAGCGGTAAAAGCTTTTAATGCGTCACCTATGGCCAATTTTGGGTAATGTCGTTTTTTGAGGTTTCGCGCGCGTGCGCAATTTTAAGGCTTGACATGTTTGGTGTCTCTTTACCCGACATGACCCCGTCTTTTATATTTTACAAAAAAATTGGGTAATAATAAATGTTTTAGAATTTATTATTGGGGAAACTGTTTGTTTTTTGAATTTTCTGTCATTTTTCCTTAATATATTAAAAAATAAAAACCCCAGTGGTGAATAAATACCACCAAAATAAAGCTCTATGTGTCCCCAAAAAAGGGTATAAAGTTAATTTCAGTACAGCGCTGCATGACGGAATAAATGTCAGTCAAAGTACCGCAGCGCTGAATACTGAAAAATGGCCTGGATGGGAAGGGGGTTTAACAGCCCGGATGTCAACTGGTTAATGGGGGAGGATGCAACACCTGGTGACAGCTCACTTGCGCAGTCACTGCTGTCCCTTCAGGCAGGGTCTCTATGAGCACCAGAGGGTGGGAAGAGCTGGAATTTATATCCCCTGGGTGTGTCCAGGAGCACATGGGATGATGGGAGTCCAGAAACTTATGGGAGACCAGAGGATTGTGGGAAGCTGAGTTAAAGGGACCCGCACCTGTCACTGAATAAAGGGGCACCCTGCCACAAACATTTACAGCATATCATGGCATCTCCTTAGAGGCGATTGCTTGTGCTAGGTAGACGAATGCAAATTCTCCAAAGCCAGGAAGAATTATTACATGTAAGGCATCCTGGACTCTGTCTGGACTCTGCTTGTTGATGATCTTGCCACATGGACTCCTATAGAAATTCAAAAGGTGGCACTGTGTACTTTGTGACCACTGATGCCTATGGATTCATTTCTGTCTCAAAGATAATATGCTTTCATATCTGTTTCCGAGGCTGACACTTTATTTTTTTAATAGGAAAATACATATGGAATGGCCCATGAGAATGCAATGCAATGAGGAGGTGCGTTGGGGCGCCATTCAGAAGTAATGGCAGAGCATAGCCCCAGCTTATATAAATTGCATTAACGTACCGCAGTAGTGGGAATGAGTCCTAAGGAAGATTAAGGCATATCTGACGTATATTGATTAGCACCTTTCTAAGGTGCATGTATATATAGATGACATAACTGGCTATCACAGCTAAGAACTCATAAGATTAACTCGGAGTGTTTCATACCTATCTATGCCACCCAATTTTCCATATACTTGGCTGGACATCCTTTGATTTGTTCCCTGTCTAAATGACATTGCAATATCACTAAATGGACTTTGACAGACATGGGGATCTCTAGGGAGTCTATTTATAAACAGTTTGCAGGGACGCTGCACCTGTCACCTGTCCACTCTATTGATCAATAACTGAGCAATCGCATACCGATGATCGTTCAGTTCCTGATCTTCTCTCTGCAGAGAGCAGTACTGTCAGTCACTGCTCCCCACAAGGATTCCCCCCTCCCCTCTCTCTTCCTCCAACGCTGACTGGAGGGACGGAATGGGGAGGGGATGGGCACAGCTGGCTCTGCCTCTAGAGAGGCAGTGCCAGCTGTCAATCAGGTGGCTGGGTGTATTCTACGTTGTCAGCATTGCCCGCACTATGCTAAGTTTTGTGTCCCTAAAGAGAACTATGGTCAAAAAGGTTGGGCCATAATTCTCTTTTAACTGAATAAATTGAATTGGTTGCTATAGACAACTGCTCCAGATTCAGTTTTTATGAATTCCCCCCAATATGCATCCAATAAGGCAGGGGTGGGCAAACGCCAGCCCTCCAGCTGTGGTGAAATTACAAAACCCATCATGTATCTGCCTTTGGGAGTCATGCCTGTGGCTGTAAGAATCATGCATTGCCTCATGGGATTTGTAGTTCCACAACAGCTGGAGTTTGCCCACCCCAGCAATAGGGTGATGTTAATATGAGCACAGACCACACTGTAACCAGTTCTGGTAAAAAAAAACAAGCGATGAAAGTAAAGACTGCTGCAATTGTCCCTTTGGAAAATTACTGCTACCTTTTTTTAAATAAAGAATTTATATAAATTAAAAAAAACTGGCCAAAATCCTCTACTCTTTGCAAAACGAGTCTGGCTTACGTTCCAGTTTAAAGAGCAATATCACTCTTTCTAAATAGACCTATAGGTATGGCTGGCAGTTTATGATAGTTATAAAACACAGCCTAGAAGTGACCCTTTATTTCGCTTTCCACTGTAAAGCCCGGTACACACACTACACCGCTGGCCGGGCTCCTCAGTCTGGGAGCAGTGGGCGGGGCCAGGACAGGGGTGTGGTGTTAGGTGACAGAAGGAAGAGGAAGAAGTTGAAAGAGGTGCTACCGGACTTTTTCTAGGACAGGAGGGGAGGAAGGCTCACTGATCACCCGCAACAATATACACAATCCCGAACACGAGCCATCACTTCGGTCCTAGGAACTTGGAAAGGAAGATCGAGACAGTGGCTGAAGAGAGGCGCGTTGTGTTTGAGGAAAAAGTCACATGGGTACTCAGTAAATGGGTGTCGATCTGCCGATAAAGTTCGGCCCTGATTGCTGCGGGGTCTGAGATGTGTCCGGGGTGTTTGGGTACTTAGTGCACAGAGATTGAAGGGGAGCCGAGGAAAGTGGTACTGCCTACAGAAGTGCAAGGGATCTATAGCTGATCTGGCCAGGTAGAAGCTGCCCTGTACATGAATCTCTGACAAGGTGATTCATCCAGATCGTTCATACACCAGGGGACAGTGTTACCCACTACCATGTCCCTGTAGACACCAAGCTGAAGTGGCAGTGGAAGGTGTTCCCTTAAATCTGGACCTCTGTGGCTACAGTTAGATACATGATCATTCATATATAGCATACCTCTGAAAATCTGACTTAATATTAAAGCTCAGGATATAGACACACATAGGCATTTGAAGCAAGGGACTTGTTAGACCTGTGAGTATTTTTTTTCTGTGGTTAAAATTTACAGATGAGACATAGACTTAATGTAATGTGGATATCAATTCTGAATATTTTACTAATATATTCGTTTCAAAGATCACTGAATTGTGTAAACGTTTCATAACAAACATCCAACTGGAAGCACCATTATATAAACATTGGACTAAAAAAACACCATTGGACACACAAAACTTTGAACTAAAAATCACCATTGGACAAACAAACATTGAACTAAAAACACAATTTCTTAGATAAGTAAACACTCTCTAATAATGAGTAAAAGGAGACGTGGATTTGTAAGTGCTTGGCAGCCACTAAGAAGGAGGAAGATTATTTTTGTGCTGGTGGCTATTGCCTGTATATTGCTCTTTGGGTTCCTGCTGCTTAGTAAAGAGGTGGAAGAAAGCAGTAGCCAGAATTCTGAAGGACACAAGGTAGAGAAGCGTGTGCTACCCGGAGAGGAGTCTCTCAAACAAGATGAATTAACCTATGAACAGTTAAAGAGGCCAGTATATGAAAAACCTCCATTAGATCCCAGTGCTTTGGGAGAGCTAGGGCGAGCAGTAAATCTCCACCTTGAAGGGGACGAAAAGAAGCTGGAAGAAGAGAGCATCAACACACTTCAAATAAACATCTACCTCAGTGACAGAATCTCATTACATCGCCGGCTGGAAGAAAGATGGAATCCAATGTAAGTTTGAATACTTATTAAAATGTACAGAACCGCTATTTATTTTTGCATTGGTAGCGCTATGCTTTATTGAAGTTGCTGAGTGATGTCTGGTTTGTCAATGTGTGTGTCTGTCTGTATTTTGTTTTTCTACTGGTGGGCACAGCTATCTTGCCTCTCATACAGGATAGAGAAGGTGAAGCTAGGCTGCCAATTACGACCCACATATCAGATACCTGTGCTCTTCCAGTGACAGTCATGCTTCACACTTCAGCGGCCAGGGAAATGGTTTGAGATGGATATGAGGGCTTAGCTGTTGACTTTTGAAAGTAAGTAGAAATTTCCAAGTCGGTATACTCTTTAGTGTACTTAAAGTGTTTGTTAACCCAAAATATAATATTCCATATAGGTGTCGTGTTATACATTTACTTCCTACTAAATGTAGCCTGTAACATTTTTTTTATATTGCCTATGTTTTTGCCAAATACCTGGTGATCCTGCTAGTTCCCCTTGCTTTCTATTTCAGACTGACCACGCTAGGCATGAAAGCAGATCCATCCTAGTGTGGTCAGTTTGCATTACTTCTCTTGATTTGAGAGCTACTGGATGCTGTACCAATGCATGATGTGCCTGTGGTTCTATAGTCAGATTCAGCTGCTACGTCCTTGTCCACCCCTCCACAGTTTAATTGACGGTGGCAGGAGGCACGCGGTCTCCACAGTTCTTTGCATAATGTTGGCGGAAGGTGTTGATGGAATCTGCTGGGTGTCTCCTGCAGGCTCTGCTGTGGAAAAGCTATTGTGACCACAGCGAAAAATCTAACACTGTCACTTTTACCATTCTTTGGGCTAGCAATACCTCATCTAGCCGCAGTATCACAGTGCCTGGAAGGCATTATAATTTTTTTGCCATTGGGTTTCATCCTAGCACCTTTTCCATTGCTAGTTCACTGCATACAGAAACTGGTATTGAACACCATGAAGGAACAGACCTTTTTCAATCCACATTAAAATGGCTGCTGGTATCCCACTCCCTTGTGTTTGCTTTTGTTTAGGGAGTCATTGCGCCACCTGTTAATCATCCCTCCATGGGATCTCAAACCTTTTGGGTTACCGCTGAGCCGCCATATGAAGTGCCTTCTAAACTCCTCCCACACAATAGCATTTCTGGTTGCAATCACCTCAGCGAAGAGAATGTACGAAATGGCTGGTTTCTCCTCCAAATTATCCAAATTATCTTTACTTGCACTTCAGTGAGGACTTCATTTTGCCCTCTTTTTACTCTTTAGATGTGATAGGAACAGATCAATTAACACTACTCTGCTAACTTCTACGAGGTAGATTATTTGTTTGTCATACCTGAAGTCTCTGTTAGGTGTCTTCTGCATCCATTGTGAATATGGCATGGTGGATATGAGAAAATTAGTCACAAGATGTCCATTTGTATTGTTATGTCTTTATTCGACATTAGACAAACACGGCATTACACGCAACTGTTTTGCCTGATGAAGGGACCATTAAAGGTTTCAAAATGTTGCATTTGCATGTGATGCCATGTTTGTCTAACATTGAATAAAGTCAGAACGATAAAGTAGACCTCCGGTGTGCTGGTGACTTATTCTGTCATTCTGAATTATGAAGCGTCATCTGCAGGTCATTACAGCACCCACTGAAGTATATTTGCTGGGATTCCAGTCTGGGAGGCAATGGCACATTTTGAATTATGGCATGGTGTCTTTGCCTGATAATCTCTCAGGTGTATTGTTTGGACGGTCAGTAAGAGTAGAGCAGTATGAACATCTTGGGTTGATGCCTGGTATCAGTTCGCTAAGTTTTATCATGTGGATCTAACGGCCTTATTTGACTATAAATAGTCTTGCAAGAGGCTATGTGTTCAGAAAGACCTAAATCTAATGGCAGTTCATCCAATCGCACAACGTCTAATATTTGTTGAAGAAAATACTATGCATTTGCTGAATGGCCGCTGTGTCGAGTTAGTGTTTTAACAGTGGAGTAGAACCCGATAGCAGAGTGGCTGTTCCTGGACCTTAAAGATTGCTGTAAGACAGTGTAGTAGCTCAGACAAATAGTGTTTTATTGGGTCCCTGTGGACCTGCCAGGGATAACTTATATATACTTACATTGTGCCAAGCTGGATCAGTATGAATATTTATAAATTTGTATAGCTGAAGGTCAGCTTCAACTCAGAATTAACCAATTTTTCTTTCAATCTACCGACCTTAATTATACACACACATCAGCCATAACATTATGACCACGGACGGGTGAAGTGAATAACATTGATTTATCTCATTAAAATTGCACCTGGAAGTGGGTGGGAGATATTAGGCAGCAAGTGAACATTTTGTCCCTGAAGTTGGGAACAGAAAAAACAGACAAGTGTAAAGGCCGTGACACACTGCACGCGAAGCCGTGCAGAGCGAAGCAAAGCTCTCCGGCACGGAGCTTCGCGTGCAGTGTGTGAGCTGAGTGCAGTCAGATGATTGACTGCACCTTCAGCCAATCGGCTCGTCTGTAACAACCGGCCAGACGTCGCATTCCGGCGCACCGGTTTATACGCGCGAGCCGATTGGCTGAAGTTGAAATTGTTCATCTCGGCACGCTCAGCTCTGCGAGCTCTCGCAAGCTGAGGTGCCGAGAAGAAAGTGACATGACACACTGCTCGCAAAGGCAGCGCGCCACCGCTCCGCGCTGCTTCGCGTGCAGTGTGTCACGGCCTTATGGCTTTGAATTACTTTGACAAAGGGCTAGACAACTGGGTCAGATCAACTCCAAAATGACAGCTCTTATAGTATGTTCCCGGTCTGGAGTGGCCAGGACCTGCCAAAAATGGTCCAAGAAAGGAAAACCATGAACCGGTGACTCATTCATGCGCTTGGGGAGCAAAGCAATGCAATAGATGAGCTACTGTAGATCAAATTGCTGAAAAAAGGTTTCAAATACTGGTTCCAATAGAAAGGTGTCTGGAAACAGTGCATCGCAGTTTGTTGCATATGGGGCTGCTAGCCGAGACCGGTCAAGGTGGAAAGGAGGAGTCTGTCAGGCAGTTATTCGTACCTCAGGACTGTGTTAAATCTGGCGCATAGCAACATTCTTGGTGGTCACCTGGGGGTTAAAAAAAACATTCTCAGGAGGTTTTATTGGACGGGTGTAATGTCAGCTATTGCAAATTATTGGTCTTCATGTCCTGAATGCCAGTTAACCACCCCTCATACAGTGTACCGTAGCCTCTTGGTACACTTACCCATAACTGAGGTTCCGTTTGAGTGCATTGGTATGGATTTTGTGGGCCCTCTTGTAAAGTCTGCTATCGGAAACCAATACATATTGGTAATAGTAGACTATGCTACCCGGTACCCTGAGGCCATAGTCACGGGTACTACATCAGCAAAAGCTATTGCTAAGGAGTTAATGCTAGTGTTCAGCCGGGCCAGGATCCCAAAAGAAATCAAGAACCAGGGGATCTCATTCATGTCAAGGGTCCCAAAAGAATTACCGTATGTAAAATGCTTCATGTAAAGCACCCTAAAATGTCTGTGTACCATCCACAAACTGATGGGTTAGTCTAAAAGTTCAACAAAACACTAAAGGCTATGCTCAGAAAGGTAGTCGACAAAGATGGGAAAAACTGGGACTTCCTTTTGCCTTATTTAATGTTTGCTATAAGAGAGGTTCCCCAAGCTTCTACTGGGTTTTCGCCCTTTGAACTCTTTTATACAGTAGACACCCCTGAGGGTTGCTAGATATAGCTAAGGAGACTTGGGAACAGGAGTGAACCCCTCACAGAAATGTTATAGAGCATATTTCCCAGATGCAGCAACACATGACAGCCATCATGCCCATAGTTAGAGAACACATGGAAAACACCCAACAAAATCAGCAAAATAGCTACAGAGTTTGTGTGTTTAACTCAGGAGACAGAGTGCTAGTCCTCGTCCCCACCGTAGAGAATACATTATTGCCAAAATGGCATAGACCATATGAAATGCTTGAAACAGTTGGGGAAGTTAACCATAAAGTAAGAGCCTGGGAGGTGAAAGGAGGTACAAATCTACCATGTGAAACTACTTAAGCCATGGAAAGAAAGTGTTGTAATGCTAAAAGCAGCAGACCTCACTGTTGAAAAGAATGATCCCGTGGTCAACATCTCAGAGACCCTGACTATCCACCAGAAGAGTGGGGCATAAGAGTTTGTAAGATCGAATAAAGAGATTTTCTACCCCATCCCAGGAAGAACAACTGTAATAAAGCATGACATCATCATTGAGGCAGGGATCAAGATAACTCTTAAGCCGTATAGGATACCTGAAGCCCGGAGAGAAGTGTTCAGGTCAGAAGTAAAAAAAATGCTGGACCTTGGGGTAATCGAAGAGTCCGAAAGTGACTGATGTAGCCCAATTGTGCTTGTACCTAAACCCAATGGCACAATCAGGTTTTGCAATGATTACTGGAAGCTGAATGCAATATCCAATGCCAAGGGTCAACGAACTTGTGGAAAGGCAGGCACCTTACCACATTACATCTGACCAAGGGTTATTGGCAGGTAACGCTTACAGAACGGGCAAAGGAAAAGACTGCATTTTCCACTCCGGATGGGCTCTTCCAATATAAGAACCTTTTGGGTTGCATGGGGCTCAAAGAATGATGCATCGGATCTTAAGAGGACATTCCCATTGTGCAGCAGGGTACTTAGATGACCTGGTCATACATAGCGAAGACTGGGAGTCTCATCTGTCAAAGGTGCAAGCTGTACTTAACTCCATAGGCGTCGGGTTGATAGCAAATCCTAACAAATGTACCATTGGCTTAGAGCAAGCCAAGTATTTTGGCTATTTTATTGGAAGAGGGATAGTTGAGCCACAAGTTGCTAATATTGAAGCCATAAGGAATTGGCCACAACCTCAGACGAAGAAGCAGGTCAGAACATTTCTGGGATTTATTGGATAATACAGGAGATTTATCTCCAACTTTGCTACAATTGCGGGTCCCTTAACTGACCTCACTAGTGCAAAAGCTCCAGTGATAGTGACCTGGTCCCCTGAAGCGGAACAATCATTCCAAAGTCTCAAGGAAGCGAAATGTGTACAGGCGGTGTTGGTCACCCCTGATTTTTAGAAGGGGTTCATCCTACAGACTGATGCCTCTGATGTAGGGCTCAGAGCAGTGCTTTCACAGGAAAGTCTGAATGAAGAACATCTTATACTATACCTCAGCAGGAAACTTCAACCCAGAGAAAATAACTATCCGATAGTTGAAAATGAGTGTCTAGCTATTAAATGGGCTGTTGAAACACGGAAATATTATTTGTTGGGCCGAAAGTTTGGACTAGTCACTGATCATGCACCGCTCACATGGATGAGTTGGAAAAGAGAATAGCAGAGTTACACAATGGTTCCTTAGTTTACAACCCTATCAGTTCTTAGTAGAACACAGGGCAGGATGTAAACAGGGGAATGCAGATAGCCTTTCACGTAGGCATACACTTTTTGACTATGGTCGCTCACCCCACTAGGTCTGAGCTGGGGGGAGGATGTGTGACAGAACCCAAGGCAGGTTAATAGAGGGTGTCTATATTCCCCCAATAGTGCTCCACTCTGCAGTTTGCTTGTAGCACAGCAGGTAAAGAAGCCAGTCCAGAATTTCTGTCTGGCCCAGCCAGTTCCTCACCTGTACATAATGACCAGCACCAGGTATTGTGTGAGAGATAGTTGGAGAGATAGTTGGAGAGATAGCTGGAGAGTGGACAGACCAGCAATTAGGCCTTGTTCACACCTGGGAGTTTTGCCCAAAGAAGTACAGGAGCTTCTTTGGGGCGTATTTGCCGCACATATCCATTAGGATACAGCCTAATAGCCCTCGGAAACGCACGTTTGTCACGCGTTTCTTTCAGCGCACATCACAGTGAAAACGCGCGGCACGAAACGCGTATTCCGTACGCCTAGGTGTGAACCCAGCCTTAGGGATACTGCAACACTTTCTGTGAGATTGAGAGGACTTATCTCAAAAAAGGACTAAAACTATATTTGAAAGGTCTGTGCATCTATTTGTTTTTTTTTTTCCTTATGAACAGGCGAAGTTACAGAGTTAAGTTGTGCCTTTCTGAAAATGCTCAATAGAGCAAGGACTTTTGTTTGCTTATGTTTATTTTGCCTGTCATGCCAGACCTGTTAATAAAAAGGCAAAAGACTTTATTTTGAACAAATTGCATCGTTGTGAGGTGGTTCCAACCTTGAAGACTGTGTGGTTAATATAAAATGACAATTTTATGGCGCTTTATAGATGCCTATGACATAGCGTGAAATACAAAACTTTTTTTAAATCCAATAAAGTTTAAAAGAAATAGGAGACCATAAAAGTAATTTGGATATCCCTCAATTAAAAGAAGTGTCAGGTCGGCTAGAACTATGAGGTGAGTGAAAAGCACTCACCTCATAGTTCTCCTTTAACTCCTATTGTTGTTTACTTCCCCACACCACTCCTATATCAATTTCACCATACACCATACAAAAGATAGCTCTTACAAAAACATAATTCACCATGTTTAGCTCTTTTTTTTTTTTGCGCTTCTTCAGGAAGGGGTGGAGGTGATCACATTGTGAGGGATATCAAATATTACAGTATTTGATACTCCTCCCAATGTGACCACTGTGGGGAGGTAACCTAACAACAATTGGGGTTAAGGTATGCCTACTTCTTTTAATTGAGGGATATCCGAAATACTTTTATTCTCTCATTTTGTTTTTTTAAAATCAAATGTAAGTTAATAAACTTTATTGGTTTAAAAAAAAAAAAAAGTTTTGTATTTCTCTCTGTGGCATAGGCACCTATATAGCCCCATAAAATTGTAATTTACTACTTGTTTTTGGAATTAGGGGTGCGGTGCTGATCTACCCAGATGTGTCAACTGCATTCTTTGTGTGTGCGTGCGTGTGTGTTTTTTTTGCCTCAAAAAAACACACTAGGTCTTATTTTCGCGGTAGGTCTTATTTTTTTTTTAATGTACAACAATCCACACTTATTCATGTAGAAAAGTCCACATGTATTCATGTACAAAAATATGGTGATCGGGCAATCCGGGGTGCCGTACCTTTCCAAGAGCAATTTGGTAACCATCACTGGCCAGAATGAGCGAAGTGCACATACACTATCGATTCCTCACAGGCGGAGTGCATTTGGTATCACTCCGCCTGTGACAAGAGCCGGCGCTATAAAGGAGGCATTGGCTTATGCGGCTCTGCTTCCTCCCCTGCCGCCTCGCTTCCTCTAGCGCTGGCTTTGTTGGCACCGCCGATTCTCTCTTGCTTCTCCCTTATGCCACCACCGGCCCTGGGAATGGTCACAACTAGGTCTTATTTTCGGGGTAGGTCTTATATTTTAGCAATTCCCAAAAATAGTACTAGGTCTTATTTTCGGGGTAGGCCTTATTTTCGGGGAAACCGGGTATGTCTGTGTGTGGTAAATGTAATATTTTTTTTCCAGGTCTTTTGTCATGCAGTGACATTAAAGCAATTCTGTCTATAGTTTACTTTTAAAATCAAACAATACGTATTGTTTCCACTGCCTGTGTCACCAAGCTCTGAAGGGTATGAAGAGAACCTGAAGAACTGCTTGTGACACTCCAGGACATTGTTTGATCCGGTGACCTTGGGCTATAGGTGACCTAATTTATCTGTGCATGCTTGTTTGTCTGTGTGCTCCACATATAGGAAGTTTAAGAAATTAACTGGATATCATTATTTTGGTGATGATAGTAGTAGTTCCTAAGCAGGATTGGGCACCTTCTTTTGCTTCTGTATATGACATCTGCAGCTACAAGTCGTTGTAGTAGCTATTGCTAACATAAATAACAATAAAATGGATTATCTGTTCTGACAATGCAGGTAGAACAAACCATGAGGCTAGTTTGTATAACAAGCCACTGATATTTCCAGGGAATGCTAAAGATTTTCTATTGTCATCACTTTCTGACAGAAGAGTAAAGTAACCCGTATTGCCCTTAAATTAGAATGCTAGACAAAACAGGTCGCCAGTTCAGCAAGTAAGGGGAAATCTAGCATAGGGAATATCTTTCAGTGGGGTACCTGTTTCTGTGACCACTGTCATATGTGGGATTTCTTACTTTTGGGAGAATTTCCATTAATTTCCTGTCAAATCCAGGACCAGGACATAAAAGGATATCTGTTCAATTGGGAAACAGGCAGCAACAACCTGCCAGAGGTTCTGTCACAATAAAGGTATGATGTGGTACCTTTTTATAGGGCCTCATGTAAAATTGCACTCTTAGCTTTCATTCACACGAGTAACAGCCGACCCGTACTGATCCGTGCTGCGTGCACGGCCGTATCTGGCAGCTCCCGGGAAGGACAGGTGGTGGGTCTGATAACATGCAGCAGCCTGTTCTTCTCTATGGGAGTACGTGGCCATACGCTGCCCTACGCTCACCCGATCCTGTCTGCGTCCATTCATGGACACCCACACCGGTACAAACGTGCAGCGTAGGGTGGCGTATGGCCACGTACTCCCAGACTCTGCCCTGAGAGATGTATGGGGGCTGTCATTGCAGACCTCCCCTTTTAAAATGCTAGATGCCTGGCTGTGTCTGACTTTGGTAAGTTTCTTCCAAAGTCCCAGAAAAAGAATGCTGTAGAGTAGTGTCAGAAAAGTGTGAAAGCTACCTATCTCTATACTTGTTCTGGGTCAGTGACGGGATTGGAGTTGAAGCATTGGAATAACATCCAGGGAAGTTGTATTCTCAGATTAGAGTTCGGTAATGGCAGCTGCCAATATTCTCATAACACTGTGCCTTTAAATTTTCAATCCTACAACAGAAATCCAAAGTCCACAATTCTTGCAACAGATTTAGGCCAATTATTATCATGCACCCAGAACAGCCATCATCCGAACTTGCTTCCTTTACACAGTAAGTTAAGAGAAACAAAAAGCCCATCTTCAGCTCAACCTACCTTTTTCTAATGCACTTTTCTATTTTATAGTGCATTTCCATGTATTCCCTTCTTGGTGACAGATTCTTCAAATTATTTTGAAGAGAATAATGAACACTTTTAATTTACACTTTTTAATTTTTTTTTTTAACAGTATAAAGAAGTGAAGTTGTGAATTTTACCTCCTGAACAGTTTAGTATTACTTGGTAAACATTTATTTAGTGTCTATGGCTTTCTGTAAAACAAATATTGGGTGAGACACGTAGCACTCTAATTGTTTTCTTAAGAGGAGGCAGATCCTGTTCCAACACTGACGATGTAAAATTAGTGTGTGATTGTTTCTTTTTTTTTTATTTGGAAGGAAGTATATTGAAATACTTTTCATGTCTTTGCATTTGAAGTATGTTTAATGTTGCTCTGCTCACTAGTACTTTCTTTATTTTTAAGTCCCTACCCTACCAAATTGTTGATTTGACATAGCTGCTATCTCTCTGATGAGTTTGCTTTGTTTTCAGAGCCCATTGATGGCCTTCTTTACTTAAACTGGCAGATCTGTAGACCTCATATTGAAAGTCCAGAGCTTCCAAATGCAAATCCCCCACTTGGTATAAATTCGGGGGTGTGGAATTCCTATCACCCCCCCCCTCCCCCCCATCTCATTTTCGTGGTTTTTGGGGTCCCCTGCTCTTCTGAGGGACCCGTGACTATGGAAATTTAGTTCAGGATGGAGAACCGGGAAGCAGATCGGAGAACGACAGTCTCCGATCACTGTGGTCGGTGAAACCCAAGCTCTGTACTCACAGCCTTCCTGCCTCAGCTGCACTGGAGGTCAAGCACAATGCTGTGCTTTATCTCCTGTATTGGAGGGCAGGCTCCATAAAGAGAGCCTGTCACCTCTAAATGCTATCACCTAGGGACTTGTTAGCCCCTGTGTGATAGCAATAAATTTAAATTAAAAAAGAAAGTGTAAAAAATAATAAAATAAATATAAATGTCACAAATTGATAAAAATAAACACAAAAAAAGAAATAAAATAAAACCAACACCATCACCACTGCAATCTTGCATGTGAATGGACATTGTGCGCGGAGTGCTGCCCCCATTCCGCTGTATGCTATGTTGTGGCAGCGCTCTTTCTTAATACGCACAATGTGCAAGTAATTTGGGAAAATGGAATTACCCACTCAAATCTGACCCTCCCCCCCCCCC
>NW_017308298.1:208672-209725 GCF_000935625.1 Nanorana parkeri | reverse complement strand
ATACTTACCTTTGGGCGAACTGTTCTTCCCCTGCGTCGGTACGGGTGTGCTATTTGTACACCATATTGATGTCCAGCACAGCCTTGTGCTATGGATTTGAAATGTTGCTCACAAATTGCAAGCACTTGTTGGTCAGCATGGTCACCTGACCATACTGACCAATGAGAAACGCTTCTTAGCATAGTTAAATATGGATTTGGTTAAAGGAGAACTATGAGGGGAGTGCTTTTCACTCCCCTCATAGTTCTAGCCGACCTGTGACAATGAGACTGTCACAGGTCAGCTCAGTAGATCGGGAAGTGAGCGAACACATACCGACGTTCGCCCACTTCTCTATCCTGCCACGGCCCTCTGCCGTGACAGGGGAGGGGCTGGATTCCCCCCTCCCTGCTCCGATCCTCCAGCGCTGAGTGGAGGAATGGAAGGGGAGGGGGCGGGTACAGCTGGCTCTGCCTCTAGATAGGCAGAGCCTGTTGTCACTCACGCAGCTGGGCGGATCCAGACATAATTGTCGGGATCCGCTTCAGGTGCGGCGTCTCAGTATACCTCGAGCTGTAGCTCGCGGTATACTGAGCTTTGGGTGACGGGAGGACGCTAGTTTGTGTCCGGGACGTTACCCTAAGGAGAACTATGGGGAAAAGCCCTAACCCCATAGTTCTCCTTTAACATTATTTTTTGTATCAGGACAACTAGATTGTCATGAGGGACAAGTAGATTGGGGCCTTGCTTTAGTCCTTGGACAAGGTTTTTTTTGTTTTTTTTTAAAAATCCACACCCCTGCAATTGCAGACAATTTATCTGCTTAAGGCTCTGTTCACATCTGTGGGATGTGACATCACATGCGCGCTGCAGGGTGCATTGTGGTAGGGCAAGCCATTCATTTAAACCGCATCTAAATCATACTAAAAGTACATGTTCCTTCTTTTAGGCCTCTTTCACACTGGATCGGTTGTGTTAAAAAATGGATGGTAATGCAAGGGCAACAAGAAATGAATGGGACCATTCACATTGCTGCGTTGCATTGGTGTATGTTGCGCAAAAAAAAAAAAAAAA
>NW_017308298.1:197867-203827 GCF_000935625.1 Nanorana parkeri | reverse complement strand
TGTACACCATATTGATGTCCAGCACAGCCTTGTGCTATGGATTTGAAATGTTGCTCACAAATTGCAAGCACTTGTTGGTCAGCATGGTCACCTGACCATACTGACCAATGAGAAACGCTTCTTAGCATAGTTAAATATGGATTTGGTTAAAGGAGAACTATGAGGGGAGTGCTTTTCACTCCCCTCATAGTTCTAGCCGACCTGTGACAATGAGACTGTCACAGGTCAGCTCAGTAGATCGGGAAGTGAGCGAACACATACCGACGTTCGCCCACTTCTCTATCCTGCCACGGCCCTCTGCCGTGACAGGGGAGGGGCTGGATTCCCCCCTCCCTGCTCCGATCCTCCAGCGCTGAGTGGAGGAATGGAAGGGGAGGGGGCGGGTACAGCTGGCTCTGCCTCTAGATAGGCAGAGCCTGTTGTCACTCACGCAGCTGGGCGGATCCAGACATAATTGTCGGGATCCGCTTCAGGTGCGGCGTCTCAGTATACCTCGAGCTGTAGCTCGCGGTATACTGAGCTTTGGGTGACGGGAGGACGCTAGTTTGTGTCCGGGACGTTACCCTAAGGAGAACTATGGGGAAAAGCCCTAACCCCATAGTTCTCCTTTAACATTATTTTTTGTATCAGGACAACTAGATTGTCATGAGGGACAAGTAGATTGGGGCCTTGCTTTAGTCCTTGGACAAGGTTTTTTTTGTTTTTTTTTAAAAATCCACACCCCTGCAATTGCAGACAATTTATCTGCTTAAGGCTCTGTTCACATCTGTGGGATGTGACATCACATGCGCGCTGCAGGGTGCATTGTGGTAGGGCAAGCCATTCATTTAAACCGCATCTAAATCATACTAAAAGTACATGTTCCTTCTTTTAGGCCTCTTTCACACTGGATCGGTTGTGTTAAAAAATGGATGGTAATGCAAGGGCAACAAGAAATGAATGGGACCATTCACATTGCTGCGTTGCATTGGTGTATGTTGCGCAAAAAAAAAAAAAAGAGAGCATTAGGATTGCAGTTGAGCTGTGTTTTTCTGCATACCACTATCATGTGGGGTGTGAACAGGGCACATAGTAACACTGTTGTTCTGTGTTAGCACAGGTGCATTGCACTAAGGCATTTAAATGGACTGCCTAAAAAAAGGTGCAAAGCAATGCACATTGTGCAAGGTGCTGCAACCTAAGTGCATTGAGAGGTTGTGTTGGGGTGCCATTCAGAATGAATGGGACTGCTTTGCACCAATTTGCCTAATGCTTGTTACCGTGCACTGTGGTAACACAACGCGTGTGAACAACAGTAGTGTGAACTTGCCCTGAAGTGAGAACAATGAGGTAAGTTGATACTCATCTTATATATTGTATATCAGTCTTTAGATGTGGTGGCTGTATTTGCTTGCTTTTTTTTTTTTCTTTATTTTCGACTGGTAATTCTGCCAGTAATACCCATTGGGGGGAATTCATAAAAAAATAGGAGCAGAAAGGATCTGCAGAAGTTGTACATGGCAACCAATCAGCTCCTCTCTCATTATTAAAGCTTAACTGAACAAACTGATAAATTATGCTGATTGGTTGCCATGGGCAACTGCTCCAGATTGTGCCTGCTTCAGTCTTTATGAATTCCCCCCCATTCTGTCTTAGTTTAAGGAACAACCTTGTCACCTTATGCTGCTCTCCTGATTTGGACTTCCCCTTCTCCTAAGCTCTATTATAGGGGAGGTGTTTTGTAGTTCACCATTCAACATTACTAGGAAGGCTGATAACAAGGTTTGAGGTTTCAGTTGAATGCCCAGGAAGGACACAGGGATTTATAAGAGGATCTATAGGCATTGTTCTGTGCTTGTATTTAGCCTGCAAAAATAAATTTGTAAGTTTGTAAAACTTGGATTGATAAACTGCAATATATGAAATTTTTTGTTATTGTGTTGAGATATGCTTTAAGGCCTAACAAATCACTACTGTCCTTGAATGCACTCAGTGGAAGATAATTTAACCAGGGACTTTTCAGTAGACAGTTCTGTGGCTGATACAGGGTTCCAGGCAGTTCCAGGCAAAACTTCATATAGCATGACAGTTAGGCCCAGTTCACACCATTGTGCTCTGTGAAAACCTGCATGCTGTGATGCATGTTCATGGATCCTGTGAAAATGCCAAATGCACTTGCTCTTCGGGGAAAAAAGGACGGAATGCATGTTGCAGATTGTGCTACACTTTCCTGCATTTGGTGCATGTTCAGGAGCTCATTGAAATCAATGGGGATATGTGCCAAACATGAAAAACAAATGCCCATGAACACGCCTCACCGCAACACACATATACAAATGCACAATCACACACATACACACAAAGGTTGGACTTGATGGACCTGTGTCTTTATTCAACCTCAAATACTCTGTAACTATGTAACACGTGTTCATGCAATGTCATGGTGTGAATCAGTGGCGGAACTACCGCCGGTGCAGGCGGTGCGGGCGCCCGGGGCCTCAGGCTCTGGGGGGGCCCAGCAAGTTGCCGGCCGCCGGATCGTTATCCAGCTCGAGCGCTGTGAGCGGCCGGTGTCTTTCCTCCCACACTGCTCCGCCGCCTATCACAGTGCAGCAGAGCGGTGTGGGGGCCGAGACAGCCAGCGCTGTCACAGGAGGCTGGGCTCTCCTCTCGTAGCCTCCTATGTCAGACAGGAGAGCGTGTACAAGCACTCAGCGATCAGTGATCGCTGAGTGTGTGTACATAATTGAGGACCTGGTATGTAAACTATATCCTCAATTATGAATGAACGGGAGTGATCTACATCTCCTCCTGTTCATTCATAATTGTAGTTATAGTAAACATACCATGTTATCAATGAACAGGAACACTCATAAAGGATTCCTGTTCATTGATAACAGGGGACACAGAAAAAGAGATTGAGGACTCTGTGTCCTCAATCTCTTTTTCTATTTTTAAAGGGAAATATTAGGGGTCTGTTTAGACCCCCAATATTTCCCCGAAGCCCCTAAAAGTAAAGTAAAAAATAAAAATATTTAATGAAAAAAAATTTCTGCCCCGGGCGCCCAGAACTCTGATTACGCCACTGCACCAGGGCCCTTTGTTCCTTAGCTCCGCCACTGGTGTGAATGTAGTCTTAGAATCTCCACATTTTTTACAAAATCACCAAAAATATGGGTGTAGCCATAAACAGTCCTCAAAACTTTACTTCTATTCTTCACAGGTAACATGTACCCAATAATTCTCTACCCACATTCAGTTTTGGGTCTCCTAACCATATACACACTCAGGGGTGTGGAATTTGCATCGCCCGACGCCCAGGACATGTAGTTCCGGGCGCCGGGCAAGTGGTTTTTGCACTGTTTTAGCCCTGCGTGGAGCGCCGAGAGCGGGGGGCGTGGGGGGGGTGGGGACGAAGCGCTGAGAGCTGGCGATGGAGCAGAGGGCGTGGAGCCGTGACGGGGCGTGGTGCTTGGCACACCGCCGCCGATCGTGCTGTCAGTGCCATTATTTTCTAATGGCACCCCAGTCATGCCAGGCAGATTGCGCAGTTTCCTGCTGTAATACCGCCGCAGGCGATCACGGTTGAAAACACTGCGCGGTGCATGTCGTGAAAATAGGTATATCTACCTTTTTTTCAGCGATTGCCACGCAGATGTAACCCCATACATGCGGATGCAACCGCTATATGCAATCGCACGTCCTGGGAATCCCCAAGTCTGCACCAACCCTAAAGGGTAAATTCACTTTCCCAAGTAATTTGGGAAAATGGAATTACCCACACAAATCTCCCTCCCACTATACTTACCTTTCAGCAAACGGTCCTTCCCGTCCACCAGTACGGGTGTACTATCTGTACCTGTTCCATGTATTCTGAATTTCGCTCGCAAATTGCAAGCACTCGTTGGTCAACGCGGTCACCTGACGGCACTGACCAATGAGAAGCGCTTCTTAGCAATGCTAAATGCGGTTTTGGTTAAAACTATTTTTTTTGTATCAGAACAAGTAGATTGTCATGAGGGACAAGTAGATTCGGCCCACGCTTTAGTCCTTGGACAAGTAGTTTTTTCCAAATTTCCACACCCCTGCACACTACTGCCACCATTTTTCACAGCGGCCATATATACATTTACAGTGGTACCTCGGTTCACGAACGCTTGTGTTCGCGAACAATTCAGTTTGCGAACAGGAAGTTCGACAAAATTTCGCTTCCGTTCGCGAACTCCGCATCGGGTGACGAACACAACCGTAGCCATCTTCCCTGCTCTGACACATGGTCGTGGCTTCCTCTAGTCAAGATCGCGGTCTGATCACAGTTTGATTTGGTTCGCAACCAATTCGGTTTGCGACCAGAATCGTGGAACAAATTGAGTTTGTGAACCGAGGTACCATAGTGCTAACCCCCTCCCAGTAAGAAAATACCCATTACTTTTATGTAGTCGGAATAGCACTACAGAAGAGTTTAAACTGCTTGCATTCACCATTCTGATAATGTGCTGCATTGCTATGGAGGAGTGGCACCACAGAATGACAAAGCAAGCACTACTGTGACAGAGTTTATTAGACACAAAAAATATAGATAAACATAGGGTAGACAGGCAGATTACAGATTTAAGTAGGGTATACACTGGTAGATTTTTGAAGGAACATTCGTACGAAAAATCTCATCAGAATGTTTGATAATGCCATCAGACACTTGACAAATGTCGTTTAAAATTTCGTTTGACTTTTATTTTGATTTAACATTCAGTTTTGGAATGAACAGTTTCCTGTACAAAAACCACATTCACTGATGGAATTTCATTCAATCAAGAAAAATTTTCCAACATGCTCCTTCGACTTTTTTTTGTCACTGTGGTCGAAATTGATCATCAACTATTAGGAAGTCGAATGAACGTTCCAAAATCGGTTTATGTTTGTACCAAAATTCCAATTGTGTATACTAGAAATGCACCAAAATTATGGCTGCTGAAACATTTTGGCTGAAAATGGTACCTTGGCCGAAAATTCAGTGCATCCAGACTGCTGCTCTCCCCCGCCCGTGTCGGCAGAGGCAGCGGGGATCCGAGGGGACACAGACTGGCGTCCAGTGGAGAGGAGAGAAGGTTTCAGGAGGCCGACCGGGGAGGAGACAGCTCAGGATGCCCACTGAGCGCCTGTGACAGGTGCAGAGTCAGAATGGAGAGCGGGGAGGAGTCAGATGTCAGCGGTTTCACAGGAGGCTGAGCTCTCCTCCTGCACCGCCCCGCTCAGCCTCCTGTGACAGTTGAGTCAGGATGGAGAGCGGAGTACAAACACTCGGCTATCAGCTGATCGCTAAGTGTTTATTCATAACTGGGAGCACAGTAAGCATACTATGTCCTCAGCTATTTACAAATAGGCAGTGCTATAAATCATTTCCTGTTCAGTTATGATTGTGGACATAGTAACGAAATATGATTTACAAACGAAATATGGACTTCCATCACACCATTACTTTTACTATCTCCAATTGACCCACTATTGGCGTAGTTAGTGAGACAAAAACCCCTAGCACTTTATTCGGTACTACAGCTTTGGACAAAATTTCTACTAGGACCCCCGAATCTATTTCTAAATTATATCTCCTTTTAACCAGTTGCCGTCCGCCCGTTGAAAAAAAACGGACAAACGGCAGAGCTGCATTGGCGGGTTTTGTCTCCAGATGGCATTTGGCAGAAAAAACCCGTGCAATGCATATAGCCGTTACCGGCTGTTTAACACGCCCTCCTGAGCCGGTCCCGGGCCGCTCCCCTATGTAATAGCAATAACAATAAGTGTAAAAAAATATATGTATAAATTAAAAAAAGTAAAAAATAAATAAAAGTCACATATAAAAAAAGTAAAAAACCCCCAAAATGTTTAAGTCCCCCCACCCCCATGTTTACGCACATATAAACGTAAATATGCGTCCGGTGCACCAGCGCGCGAAAACGACAATTGTGCTACACCCGTTACATATC
>NW_017308298.1:191861-197106 GCF_000935625.1 Nanorana parkeri | reverse complement strand
AGGGGTCCTAGAGACCCCTAATGTCTCCATAAAGAGGACCTGTCAGTGTACCTGTGCTATTATATAGGGGATTGTTCTCCCCCTATGTAATAGCAATAACAATAAGTGTAAAAAAATATATGTATAAATTAAAAAAAGTAAAAAATAAATAAAAGTCACATATAAAAAAAGTAAAAAACCCCCAAAATGTTTAAGTCCCCCCACCCCCATGTTTACGCACATATAAACGTAAATATGCGTCCGGTGCACCAGCGCGCGAAAACGACAATTGTGCTACACCCGTTACATATCGCCGTGAACGTCGCAGTGAGAGCAATCATTTTAGGGCCATCAATCACTGATAACACTAAACTGATGAGCAGTGAAAGCTTTTAAAGCGTCGCCTATGGCCAATTTTGGGTATTATCGTTTTTTGAGGTTTCGCACGTGCACGCAGGTTTTTTTTTTTTCAAAAAGATTTTTATTTGTTTTAATTGCATATAAAAGTGATCACACTTTCACATTCAGTGTGAAATACAATGTAGTATCAAATAAAGTTTACAAACTCAGGCTTTCATATTATAATGGTACAGTCAAGTAGGATAGTCCTCAAGGACTGTATACAAATGGTATAAGTACTACGAACATTGTAATAAAAAACAAAACAAAAACTTTAGGACCAAGGTTCAGAGGCTAAGTATGGAGAAACTGGTTTCAAGCAGGGAAAAGGGATGGTAGAGGATGGGGGGGATATGGGGAGAGGTTGGGATAGGAGGCAAGGTCTATTGTTTAAAGCTTACGTTATTATGTAATCAGAGGATCAAGGACTCCATATCAAAGGAGGGAGGATGGTATGACTCAATCCCTGGCTCTTGCGAAATGTTTTGCCTGTGACTGTGTACAGAAGTTGGTATACTCTATGCCAAAATCTCTTCACTTTAGGGCAATCCCACCAAATGTGAGGGACTGACCCCTCCACCCGGCAGCCCCTGAAACAGTTTGGTGAGTAGGACGGGATGGCTCTGGAGATCCTGAGGGATACCAAATACCACCGGAGGAGTAGCTTATAGTTGGCTTCAATCGCCTGGACATTTGCTGAGCTCCGAGAGGTTGTCGTCCAAATTTGAGACCTTGTTTCAGCAGGGATAGAGCACCCCAGATCGCGTTCCCATTTGGAGGCGTATGCGGGGAGAGGAGTCTGTAGGTGGTCAAGTATCATAGTATATAAAGCTGAGATGGGCCCTCCACTTTTTGTGTCATCAAGTAGGAACTCCTCAAATGGAGTGAGGGAGGGAGGGGGATTTGACTTATCCAAAAGAGTTTGTATGTAGTGTTTGATTTGCAAATATTGAAAGATATGTCGTGGGGTCAATTGGTACTTGTCTTGAAGCACCAGAAATTGGATAATGTCAGTGTCGGAACAGAAATCCTTAATTAAACTTAAGGACTTGACACGCCAATGTGCGAAGGCGACTGGGTTGGTGTATCCCGGCTGAAACATTGGATTACCATGAATGGATATCAGAGGTAACTGAGGGGATACCCAACCTAAGTGACGGTGTAATCCTTCCCAGACTTTTAGGGTGTGCGTGAGGATTGGGTTTTCAGTGATCTGCCTATTTTGGGGGGAAGCCAGGGAAGATTGAGGAGGGAAATTGAGGAACAAGCATAGGCCTCTAAAGAGACCCACAGTGGCATTTCGCTATTCCTAAACCAGCACACCAAAGGGGTCAATTGGGCAGCCTGATAATATTTGTGGAAAAAGGGGAGTCCCAAGCCCCCCCTCACTTTGCTCTGATACAGAACCAATTGGGAGACCCTAGGAATTGACCCCTTCCATATGAAACGAAGTATGCGGCGCTGTAATTGTCTAAGGCGATAAGAGAGGATGGGAACGGGGAGGACCCTTGCATGATATACAAATTTGGGAAGCAGGGTCATCTGAACTGCTGTGACTCTACCAAGCCACGATATAGGATGTTTCTCCCATGATGACAGTAGGGTTTCCATGTAAGAAAATAGTTTGGGGTAGTTAGCTTGGTACATCTGGGCATAAGTTGAAGTAAGGTGGATCCCTAGGTAGGGCACTTCAGAGTGGGCCCATTGATATGGGAATGACCGTTGCAAGGAGGTGAGTATCGAAGGGGGGAGGGAGACATCTAGTGCTTTAGATTTATCCATGTTCACGCAGAGACCCGAGAGGTTACCGAAAAGCTTTAGTAGTGGTTGGAGATTAGGGAGTGAGATCAGCGGTTCTGTAAGAATCAATAACGCATCATCTGCGAATAAGCTGATTTTATGATGGTACCCTGCGACTTCCAAGACCTTTTAATATCGGTATGTTGCCGTATTGCCTGTGCTAGGGGCTCTATGGCCAGAGCGAAAAGGAGGGGGGAGAGAGGGCACCCCTGTCTTGTCCCTCCTAGTAATTTCAAAAGAGTTAAGAGTGGAATCCCTGATATTGTATGTAGGCTGTCGGTTTGGAATATAATGCCCCTATCCATCTCATAAAGTAATTTCCAAAACCCCATCTGGTAAGTGTATAGTTCAAATATTCCCAACTCACTGAGTCAAATGCTTTGCCAATATCTAAAGCCAGAAGCATAGTGGGAGTATTTCTTTGATACGATATATGGAGTAAGTGGGATATCCTGCGGACACTGTCACCCGCCTGACGACCCAGCATAAAGCCCACTTGATCCCTAGATATCAGACCCAAAAGAGGAGATCTGAGACGAAGGGTCAGGATTTTGGTAAGTATTTTCAGGTCTGCATTGATTAGTGAAATTGGGCGATAGTTGGTGCAGGACGTGTGATCAGTGTCTGGTTTAGGTATCATACATATGGAGGATAGTAGCGATTCCTGTCTCAGTTCACTCCCCGTGCGTAAAGCATTAAAACATGCCGCCATAGGTGCTGCCAAAGTGTCAGTGAATTTTTTGTAATAGGCAGCGCCAAGGCCATCCGGCCCAGGACGTTTTCCAGTGCTAATGAGTTTAATTGTGGCAGTAATCTCAGCTATTGTAATTGGGGAGTCAATCAGTTGTGCGTGTTCCTCAGAGAGGGTGGGAAGGTTTAAAGTGGCAAAACATTTGTCCAATTTAGATTTATCTAAGGTGCCCGTGGCACGGTAAAGAGTTTGTAAGTGGGATTGAAAAGCATTTAATATTTTGATAGGGTGGGAAGTGACAGGGGTCCCTCCCAGACGTAGCTGGATAGAGTTATTTCTCGGATTGGCTTCTCTAAGTCTATGGGTGAGCATTGTGTCAGGTTTTATATCAAAGGAGAAAAACCAATGTTTGGTCCAGGCCAATTTATCGTTTGAGAGATGCGTTAGGCACATATTAAGTTCCGTTCTTATATGGAACAGACGAGATCTGTGTTCAGGGGTGGGTCTCTGTTGAAAATTTTGGGATGCCACTAGCAGTTCAGATTCCAATTGGTCAATGCGAGATGCCCGTTTCTTTTTGGCTTGGGATGCAAGCTGGATCAGTCGACCTCTAATAGTGGGTTTATGGGCCTCCCACACTGTTATCGGTGAAGAGACCACGTCAGTGTTTAACTGGATATATTCAGTCAGGGAGCCTTGGGTCGAAGCCAGAATATCAGGGTTGGTAAGTAAGGAGTCTCGCAGAGACCAAGAGAAGCTGTGTGGGGCGGGGGATAGTTAAAGCGATATTAATACTAACTGAGTCGTGATCTGACCAGGGAATTGGAGTGATTTCCGCTGAGGATACCTTTGTAAGGGCGTCAGGGCGTAGTAAAATGTGGCAATGCGTGAAAAGACATTGTGGGGGTTAGAGTAAAACGTATATTGTTCTTTAAGGGGGTGAATCTCTCTCCAGGAGTGAACTAGGTGGTATTGGGTCAGCAAGGTCCTGAAGCGCTTGGCCGCAGATATATCTGTAGAGGGGGCTGCCGGGTGGTTGGGATCATGTCGATCAACATGAGGGTGTAGCAATAGGTTGGAGTCCCCACACATGATCAAAGTCCCCTTTAGCATGGAGGGCTAGAACCTGGAGTAGGTGAGTGATAAATCCAAGTTGGCTCGTATTCGGGGCATAATAGGATACCATCGTAAGTGTGCAATCATGGATCGGGCCTACCAGTATTAGGTACCTTCCCTCTGGATGCTTGATCTCTTTCTGACATATGAAGGGAGTGGAGCGACCGAACACTACTAGGACTCCTCTGTGTTTCGTAGTTGCGGAAGCTGAAAAAAACAGGATAATTAGAATGCAGGTATGACAGGTTGAACGACGAGGGAAGTGGGTCTCTTGGAGACAGATTACATCAGCTTTAATTTTTTTAAAGTGTCTAAAGGCTTTGACCCGTTTGTTAGGGTGGTTAAGTCCCTGAACATTGAGAGATACTATCTTAAGTGACATGTTTACTATAGTATAGGGGCTGGAGGTGGCGAAGGGGGGAAGCGAAGACGGGGATGGATGACTGGGAGGACGAAGACACAAACAGGTGGGAAGGTAGGGGAGGTGGTGTGGGGGGAGGGGGTATGGGCAATACCAGTTGATTGCAGTACTAGTATAGCGGTTTAGACTCTGACCTGTGTGTATTAAATCGTTCACCCCACCTAAACAGGTCAATCACCTGGGTCGAGGTAGTGAAGTGAGGAGCGCATGGGGAACACCAGAACAGGAGGCTGACCTCCTAACAATGAACTGAACAATCACCAGTTTTCTGTAATTTTTCCTTAATATAGTAAAAAATAAAAACCGCAGTGGTGATTAAATACCACCAAAAGAAAGCTCTATCCGTCCCTAAAAAATGGTATAAAATTAATTTCGGTACAGCATTGCATGACGGAATAAATGTCAGTCAAAGTACTGCAGCGCTGTATACTGAAAAATGGCCTGGATGGGAAGGGGGCTTAACCCCTTCGTGACTGACGACGTACAGTGTACGTCGCCAGCATCGGGGCTGTTTAAACAAGACTCCCGGTGACTTTTGCCGCCGGGACTCTGTTTAAACTTGTAGAGCCGACTGTCGGCTTTACAACAGAAGCGATCCTGGCGACTTACCTGTCGCCAGATCGCTTCTGCGTCCCGAAGAAGGGGCCGCCCCCACCGCCGGACACCCGTTGCCCCTCCTACGGGCCCGGGACCGGCGATCTTGGTGTCCGCGGGGAGCTGGGGAGGAGGTCGACGAACTTCCGTTCATCGATCCCCTCCCCGTTCTATGGGACCGGGAGCGATGCAGATTGCATCACTTCCGGTCCCTGGGCTGTCAGTTCTGGGCTCCTGCAGCCCAG
>NW_017308298.1:188211-190933 GCF_000935625.1 Nanorana parkeri | reverse complement strand
AGGAATTGCCCCTCCCCCCCCCCCCCCCCCCCCCCTGAACAGCAGAGATCTACTTATATGCTTCATCGTAGGGGTGATGTGCTTCTTATCATGGGCCCATCTTCAGAAATAGCATTTACGACTGCGACCATAAAGTTCAATGTTGGCCTCTCCACTCAAAATATTTTTTTTCCTAGACATTTTGAGGCTTTTTTTTTGGTTCTGTTTGATGGTGAACTGAAGTGAACTGTTTTGTGGTGGTGGTGCAGCAAATATTGCTAATGTTTTATAAATTCTTTCAGTAATATATTGTATACTGTACACCAGCTATTACAAGATTGATGGCATCTTTCTAGGTTCCTGAAAGGCCCAGGCTTACAATACCTGGATGTTACAAACATACATGTAGCTGGTGATTTGGGGCAGGCTTTGATTTAATTATGATGAGACTGTCATTGAAATAAATTTATAATATCATAATCCTGTATTTCTATCTACAGGTGCGGAGATGTGAAATTTAACTATCACAGGTTACCCAAAACATCTGTCATCATTGCATTTTACAATGAAGCATGGTCCACACTCTTGCGAACAGTTCACAGCATACTGGAAACCTCTCCAGACATACTTCTTGAAGAAATCATTCTTGTAGATGATTATAGTGAGAAAGGTAAAAAATGCTGTTCCCAAGTTACTTTTCTCATAAGATGTATGAACAGGGATATTACTCACATAAGATAATTTAGAACCACTCCTCGAGTAACACCAGAGTGAAAGTTTACTACTCTCTTGTAGACTTTAACCAGAGCAGCCATTTTTCCAATGGCTAATTGAAGACATTACTAACAAAGGCATTATATGCACCAGCATTAGAAATAAAATAACCTCCAGTAGAGTTTTAATTTATCCAAGTATCATTGTTCCAATCACCAACAGAATTATTATAATCCCACTGCCATCATTATAACCCAGACGCTTGCAGCATTATTCTGAAAGCCACACACCTCTCTGTCACCTACAGTCTACATGTTGCCTCAAATTGTGAATTAAACACAAAATGTGCAATGGATTGACATGGTACTTATTAATGACACCCTACCTGACACTTTCTCACCCCTATACATATTTTTACACGCTGGCTTCCCAATGCTCCATACTGTTACTTCTGCTTTTCTCCCCACATAACAAAACCATAGAAAAGCAAAAAATGCTTTAGTGAAATAATGCGAAGGAGAAGATGAAATCACTCCTGAGCTGAAACTATGCTGAAAGAATAGTTAGTCAAAGAAGAGTTCTTTGCCTGTGAAATAACTTGATTTGTTTTGTGGGTTAAAAAACAATACTGGAAATTTAATGGTTGTGGGTTTGATTTCATTTTGACCAACCTTTTTTTTTTTTATTGTTGCACTGTATAAATACAAAATGTTAATTATCGATCTTTTAAAAAGTCTTCTGGATTTGGAAAGAGCTATAGATCATGGTTAATATTAGATGTTAAAGCCCAACTTTAACCAAAAATTTTCTAGGGTTTTTATAGCTGTATGTGACTACCTTAAGGAGATTTCCCTTCACGCTTTATTCGTCTGACACCACAAAGCACACCGTTCTAGTCTACCAAGGAGACATTGAGGAAGAAGCACTATTCAGAAGCTGAAGGTGGGGATTGCTAAAAACTAGCGCTAGTGTTATGGACTTAATAGCAAAGCATGACAAACTTATCCCCATGCATGGGCTTCATCTTCCATGTCTTGTAGTCCTGCCATTTGTTCATAGTAGTTGTTGTGTTCACACTTTAGGAACTCTGCAGGAGACCCTGGGAATGTGCCTTAGATGCTAAGGCCTTGTAAAGCCCCTAGTAACAGTACGATTTGTCTCTGTATTTTAAATGCTTGTTAATATATTTTTACTTGTGCTAACAGGAAGTTTAAGTGTTGTGTGTGGACTGCGTTTAAGGAGTACTAAAGTGGAACTACAATCTCTTATCCTTTAGAGCGAAGGAAGGTGCCATCTTAGTCTCTGTTTGGATTGCAGTTGCCATGGTGCTGCACATGTGATCAGCTATTACACCAGCCATCTGAGGGCTTGAGTTTGAGAGAGAGCTGAAATAAGCACACTGGCAACCTTGACAGTCGGCATGCCTTGAAAGTAACTGAGTTGAGAGAACATTCAATTGGTAGGTCTAGTTAGGCTTAAGAAAACAAAAGGGAACAGAGTGCCACCTCCGTGTGTAAAATCGTTCATTAGGATGAATAAAATAAGGGATAAATGTACTCACAAGCAAACGTTTTGATCGGGCTTTAGCAACAAACAAGAGGCCACAGACGACCATGCATAATCCTGTCACCCACATGGTATCACCCCGACTATGCAACACGGTAGCCTCCGGTCTCGTTTGAAAGCGTTTGCTTGTGAGTACATTTATCCCTTGTTTTATTCATCCTAATAAACGATTTTACACACGGAGGTGGCGCTCTGTTCCCTTTTGTTTTCTATGTTCGTGGTGGAAGCCCCAGAGCATTGGATGAGCAGCCCCTCAAGTCTGTGTGAAAAACTGTGATTAACTGTTGAAAACTTTAAGTATGCAACAGCAAGTGGATCGTTCCGCTGGCAGCCATTAGCGCCAAGAGTTAAAGAAAACTTTTTGTCTAGTTAGGCTTAAGAACAGGATAAACATTGTCAGTGCAAATGCACAATCTGATTGTGTGCGCTTGTTTTTTTTTTTTTTTTTACTTTAAACTGCAGC
>NW_017308298.1:179235-188119 GCF_000935625.1 Nanorana parkeri | reverse complement strand
CTGTAAACCACAGCAGTATATGCACTGAAGGTAATGATTTGGTTTACTGTAAGTGAGTGTGAGGCATATTATGGACGGCTCATAAATGTAGCATTAAAAAAGGTGGAATTCTCACCTGATGTTTACACTTTATTAGCCTGGAAACTGCCAGCCAGTTGTTGTTGACAGATTATAGACTATTTATTTGCATTCATGTAGGACATGTTCCTGCTAACACGTAGATATACTGTATGCACACTAGTGCACGTTTCTAAAAATGTTTTACCATTTGTTTATCTCTTTTGAGCAGGCTACCATGTTTCAACTTAAGACATAATACTATCATTAAAAAAAAAAATTAAAATGGGCATTTTAACATAATACACCAAATCCAACTGAACACATTAAGCCAGACCTGTAGTTTGATTCAACGTGGTAAATGGGTGCTAGATCAGATGGCAGGACTCCTCAGGTGTGGTTGCATTTCATTTTTACAGTGCCACAAAACTTGGGGTGCTGTGGTATGCAAATTGTTACCTTCGCTTGCATAGTTATGTTCTGTGTTTTCATGTTTTTTTCTGTGGTACCTGCATGTTGGTCTGTGTATCATGTTTGATTTGTTTTTGTTCCATAGACTTACACCTTATTCTTGTGACACTCCTTTTGTATATTTATTGTATAAATGTTCAATATGGTTGTAGAACATCTGAAGGAGCCTTTGCAAGAATATGTCTCTGAACTAAGGAAAGTGCGACTAATCCGTGCAAACAAGAGAGAAGGTCTCGTACGAGCACGTCTTCTTGGTGCCTCCCAAGCCAAAGGAGAAGTTCTGACGTTCCTTGATTGCCATTGTGAGTGTCATAATGGCTGGCTGGAACCACTCTTGGAAAGGTACCATCTTTTTCATGCATTATATTGTTTAGCATGTATTATTTTTTTTAAACTTTTTAATAAAGAAATATAAGAACCGAAATCGAACGATTTACGCAGAACATTAATGGGAGTGTTTTAACATTGATTTTTATTTAGTCAAATTACACAATATATTAAAGTGACACTAAACTTAGGAGTTAAATCTTAAAAATGCATTCAAGTACCTTAACTATTAACAATACTGTACCTTATTTGTATTTCACTCGGCTGTAGATCCTCAAATCATCTCTGAATTGGTGTTGACACTGTCCTTACTTCTGGAGGGTGGCTACTTTTGTTCCCCATGGTCCCTCTTTGTTATGTGAAGTAGCCACCGCTCCAAGCTGGCTTCCGTGATGGACTATAATTTAAATAGAAATTAGTAAACTAAACATGAGATTGTAGTCTATCACGGGTGTGAGCTTGCAGCGGTGACTACTTTACAACACACACAGGGACCTTGGGGAACAAAAGTAGCCACCCTCCAGAAGGAAGGACAATGTCGGCATGAATTCAGAGATGATTTGAGGATCTACATAAATAAGATACATATTTGTTAATACTCGGGGTACTTGAATGCATTTTTAAGATTTAACGTCTGAGTTTAGTGTCACTTTAACATGAGCTGTATGTATAAAAGACTAAAGGCCCATTTAGATCTCGGTGTGTGATGAGGTGTGTTCTTCTTTTGTAGAGTTAGGCAGGTGCGTTATCATTCCTCAGTGTGTGTTTCAGTTGTACTTTGACATGCATTGTTGAAATGCATTTCCAGTGCTTTCCAGCTTTTTTTTTTTTACATAAATAGTAGGGATGCACCGATACCAATACTAGTATCGATATCGGTCCAGATACCGAGTATTTGGGCGAGTACTCGATACTTCCTGTATCAGGAAGCCGGGCAGCGGTCATTACACACTGCCCGGCATCCTGATTGGCCGGGAAGCCGGCTCCATGCTCCCTCGTCACTTGTGAAGAGAGAGCATGGAGCCGACTTCCTGGCCAATACACGCTGCACGGCTTCCTGACTGGTTGGGAAGCTGGCCAATCAGGAAGCCGACACAGCACCCGGCTTTCTGATTGGCCAGGAAGACTAGCTTCATGCTCCCTCGTCATCTCATGACGAGGGAGCATGGAGCCGGCTTCCCGGCCAATCAGGAAGCAGGCGCCCAGCTTCCATGATTGGCCAGCAAGCCGGCTCCATGCTTTCTCGTCACATAGTGACAAGAAGCATGGGACGGCTTCCTTGTTAATCGGGTAGCCGGGTGGCGAGTATTTAAATGCTCCCCGGCTAATCAGGAAGCCAGGTGGCGAGTCATTACACACTGCCTGGCTTCCTGAATGGCACTTCCAGTACTCGGTATTTGGTATCGGCGAGTACGGGAAAAAAAATATTGGTACTCGTACCAAAATACCGGTATCGATGCATCCCTAATAAATATTTTGAATAAGTAAAGTTAACGGCCATTAAGCAAGGTTTTTTAATCACCTTTTCCCAATCCTTTAAAACACATTACAAGAGTTTTGATACATTGACATTGAGCCTTCCAACACTAAAATGCAGGGAAAAAAATGGACATGATGTATTTTTAAAAGCACGCTGAGATGGGAACAGATACAATCTTTATTATAGGGAACAATGAAACATGCGTTTCAGCACGTTAGAGCTTGTACATTAAGCACTTCAGGTGTTGTTCATCCTGATCTTGAACTGGCTTTACTAAGCTCATGGCTGCTACTGTTGCAGCCATGGTCTTTGTATCGTTTTTTTTTTTAGAGCAGGTGGAGGACATTAGAGTACAAGTGACCTGGGCAGCTGTAGAGCCACCCGATCACTTGTACTGGCCTTTGAAAGTGCCATCCTGTGGCACGCCCTTACCAGGCTCTCCCACTCCTCTGGGGGGCCCAGGACCACAGTAGATGTTGTCAGGCTGGCAAGTGAGAGCTGTCGGAGGAATGTCCATTCCCCAAACTTAGCTATGATCACTGAAGCAGGAAGCACTTCTTGCTTCAGAGGTGTCAGATGCCTGCTGAAATGCCGGGTAAACAGACGACCATGCATAATCCTGTGCTTGATTGTCTGCATTGGGGGAAGGGGGAGACATCATTGTGTTTTGTGTGCACTAAAATTGATTTTAGTGTATATTTTCCTAAAAATATAAATTTGATAAACATTTGTGCAATGATTGTGCAACATAAAAAATGCAGCTACATTTTTTAAAATTCTACTGAACATTTGCTTTCAGAAAATATATAACTGAGGATTTAAAGTAATTTTCTATCCAAAAATTCAGATTTTAACATGTGTGGAAAATGAAAAAGAATTGCTCCGGTCCTGAGGTGGTTAAAATGCAACAGCGTAAATGGGCCCTAAAAATAAAACTGACATGGCTTACCTAATGTGAAAAATGATAAGAATGAAGAAAAAAGACCTTTTAACTCTTTCACTGTTTTTTATTTTTTGACACATGCTTTTAAACCCCAAAACATTTTTTTTTTTCCTGAAAGCAGAGGGTCCATAGAGAAAAAATGCTGGTAGTTAGAATATATTGTGTCCCATGATATTAGTTCAACTGTTTATCAAATCTATTTTTCCATAAAAAATATGTATGCAAGCACTCCCAACATGGACATTTGCTTTCGTATGTATAGGGTTTGGAAGCTTTTAATTTTTCTTTTATTCTGTATTAAATTTTAATTAAAATTAAGTTAAAAAAAAACCAACAAATGTATATGTATTTATTTTTTTTTAAAGTGGATCTTCACCTCCACCCAATTTCGGTCTTTTCCACCCTATCACAATCCTCTCAGAACTGGACTTTTTTTTTTTCTGAATTATTTTTTTCTGAATGATTCCCCATGACTTCTTCTCTGATGTCATGGGGAACCAGCTGTCTATTCCTGGTTCTCGTAGCTGCGGTGCATGTGCATCGTCGGGTGAATAACCCAGCAAAAAAAGTAATGGAGGGGGGGATATCAGGGATCTATTAGATCCCTGATGTCTCCCCTGCACTCTCTACAAGCAAATTAAATTTATACAGTGGTCGATCTGATTGTTTACCTGACCAGGGTTGGACAGCTTTGAACCCAGAAGAACCCCAGCAGAGCTGATCATTTCTGGGTTTCCTCTACACAGTGGAAAGTTGATGTACCATCGCTCGCCATCCTGAAAAGAGTAAATACATAAAACCGATGGAACAGATTATCACAGGGCCTGGTTTTAGCATATTGAATAGATTGTTTAAAAAAAAAACAAAACTGAATGTGATTTTAAAGTAACAATAGATATAAAATCACAGGGTGTTACCTGATAGCTTTTGGGGATTAGGAAGATATTCATGTTATCCCTTAGAGTAAGTGGACAACATTTTATATGCATTTTTGACTTCCTCAGATCAACTGTGAGTTTGGGTATTGATTTAACAAATCTGTCTGTTTTTATCCTAACTAATTTTGCAACTATATGTCTTTAAGTCTGGCTAACTCTGCTGCACCATTAGACTGTATATTTAGACATCCTATACAACTGCTGTAACAATAAAGTGAAAGTAATAATATCCAAATAGAGGTGGTTCGTATAATGGAGGTTGTTTTGTTGTGTTTTTAATATTGGATAAACATGACTGTAGTTTGCTTTGTATTGTCCCTCAGGATCCGGGAAGAGGAAACTGCAGTGGTATGCCCAGTGATAGATGTCATAGACTGGCGTACGTTTGAGTATTTAGGCAATTCTGGGATACCTCAGATTGGAGGATTTGACTGGAGACTTGTCTTTACCTGGCATGTGGTCCCAGACCGAGAACAAAAGCTTAGGCGCTCACCTATTGATGTCATCAGGTTTGTATTGCACCTTCAGTTATACTACTGATATATGCTGTGATGTTGTGTTAAGTAAAATAATGGTATTTTAAGAGAGCCACACAGACATGCTATCTTTACAGTACAGTGTTAAGAGAGCTAAAAGCCTGTGGGGCTAGCACCGTCAATGTCAGCAGGCATTCAGAATAAAAATGGATAAGGGCATTCACAATGACGCAAGTTGTAGGACATATGAACAATCGCTTTGTTTTACAGCATCTTTGAACCCTATGTGGAGTGATATTCTTGAGTACTTTTCACCAGTCCGAAAACAAACCACAGTTTTGTTGAGAGGAGAAAAAAAAGCAATTCTCCTTAGATAATTTCTATACAAGGATATATCTAGGTCAAATCTTCATATTGCAATTTAGACGGTATCTAACCTCATTGCAGATTCTTGTCTGCTCCAGTTCTGTAACAGACTTACCTGTCCTCGCTCCGGGAGCAGCGTCAGACGCAGCCTACTCCCATGTCGTCATGCTGCTCCTCCTCCCTCTTCATGGCTGTCAGCTTAAAGGCGGGGTTTTTAAAATGCTTAGTGCCTGGGTAATGTTGTTCTTAAGGTTAATGCATGATGCTCCCCTAGCTGGCCATCCAGGCATAAATAAAACTCAAGTATGTAGTTCTCTGGACTCGGAGAACTACATACTTGAGAATAACTTCCCTGGACTACAGATCCTGCTGGCTGCACTGGTCTATTTTTTTTTTACAAAGAAGCTTGAGCTACTGCTACACTTACTGGGGAGTAAACCTCTGACAAAGCTGTTGCTACTGCTCTCTGAGTGAACCACTCTACATTTCCGCTTAACCCCCGCTATTCTACAACTTTGCCATATTCAGTTCTCTCGTTGAGACAGTATCCTTCGCCTCCTATAAATCCTATACTATCTTGCATCATTTAACCTGAGAACATGCCTGGCGGGGGTTACTGAGATTAACTAGTCTCCCATTTGTGACTCGCATACTGCTTAAGTCTGCACACCCTGCATGAGAACTTTACAGGTTAACATTATATGATTGGGGGTCTTAATCTGCTCTGAAGGTCTATGAAGTAATATACCTTCCCACGCTACTTCCTGGACTATACCTGTCTAAGTATTGAATACAACTGCAAAACATTACATATATCAGACTTCCCTTTATGTAAGAACCTTCTTGCATTGTGTTGTATCTCTATTCCATCTGTATAACCTGCTGCTAACTTCGGATCAATCCGGTTATAGAACCATACCACCTAAAATATAATCTTTCGCAGCTGAGATCCAACCCAGGTTTAAAACCCAACAACTTGCTATATGCCTTTTAAGTTCTATAGATATTGGAACATGCCATTCTGGGAAGTTGAAAGTAAGTGCTTAGTGTGAGGGTCTGCTTACAATATTTTTTTTTTAACACAGGTGGCTAGTTAAGTCTATATATTTTTAACAGTTCCAAAATATTAACTCAAGCTGGCACCAGAGACTCACTGGTTGCTGAACAAAGACTGTTTGTTTTTCAGTGAATGTTGCTATTTTCCTGAGAGGTGCTTTACTGTGGTAGCCTGCTTTTTATTACTCTCTAAGGCATTTTGCCCTTGTTCTGAGCTGTTTTTCACATGTTTGTTGCTGCTATAAGCTGGTGTGAAAGCTGTCCTCAAACTTGTAGACATCTCTGTCACGCACACAATTGTGTAGCACACAGGTTGTCCTCACAACATAATTCACATCATTTGATGTTAATGATTCTCCATTTATTGTTGAGGATGCTGAAGGTGCATTCCACCATTGTGTGGGTATGGTACAGTGTGAAGTTGAAAATTATTTTTTTTTTCTCGCTCAGGCTTTTCTGAGAATAGGGGCTCACCAATTCTGAAGTCCTCATCTGCAACAAAGATGAACAGATACACTTGCGTCACTGTGTCACTCTGATGAAGGGTCCCTGTGAGGTCCCGAAACGTTAGCACAATATGACATGATGTGAAATTTTTCACTAAATAAATATATCAAAGTGTGTGCGCCGGTGAAATTCTTGTGATAACTGCCAGTCTCTGAAGACTCATATGTGGGCTGAGCATCAGGAGATAACTTGTTTATTCGATTCATTGGGTGCCATTGGTATACGCTGAGGAACTGAGTGCTGTATCACTAGGTAGTGTCATGGGCTCACTGTCTGCGCTCTGTTCCTGCCATTTAGCGTGAGAAAGCACCTTCTTGCCACTGATCACAAGACACATGCAGTTTTACCTTGGTTAGTTCTTGCTGCCGCATTTGAACCTTTTCTGCTCCCAGCAGTCTGTTTGAAAATCCTTAAAGGATATTTAAACCCTCACGTTTTTTTGCATATATCTACTGCTACCAAGCAGTAGATATATGCAAAAAGTTAAAAAAAAACAAAAAACGCTCAAACAGCACTTTAAACTTACCCTGTGTTCCGTGCGCGGTCCCGTTCGAAAATGAGAAATTTCTCGAGCGGCCGCAAAGGATCTTGGGGCGCGCGCATGCACAGTTCTCACTTTCGGCAGGGACGTGATGTGGGACGCAAGGTAAGTCTATGGACGCGTGCACCCGCATGCAGACACCGCTGGATCAGAGGGACAGAGCAGTCAGTGCAGAATCGGAGAGCGCTGGAGAGAAGGCTGAAAACATCAGGAAAGAAGAGGAAGATCGGAAAAAGAGACATAATTTAAAGTAAGTGCTAACATTAACATGGGAAACATTTTTTGCCTTTAATGTCACTTTAAGGTTTTTATAGGAGGTCTTTATTAAGAAGTGAAACATGCAGAGAACTCTTTTTGGTTGAAATGTTGGTCTGTGGAGCAGGCAAGTAAAAAAAGTGTTTTCTGCTTATAGTGGGTGAACGTCCCTTTAGAACTTCTTGGACGCACTCATCAAGGATATTACTGAAGGTAAGCGTACCCCAACAAAAGATGCCTAGGTCTCCACCTGAGAAGAATCACCCCTACCCTGGGGCAAGACATTTTTTTATTTTGTTACACCAAGGCAAAACCTAAGCCAGAAGTCCATTTTCGCCCTGGGCCCCTATATCCCACAAACCTGCAGACGAGTCCTCTTTGGCATGAAGGGGTGCCCCCACTTTCCAAAGTGATGTAATGTCTCTTGGCATTTGTGGACATTTGGACAGACAGCATCTTAGATACCTGTGTATGGGGTTTTAGAGTTCTACTCCCAACCCCCTGTTCGCTTTATGTCTTCCAATCTTCTGGTGTCACAGCTCAGATTTGCATGCAGCCCGTGTGGCTCCTCTGGAACAGGGGGTTATCACCCCAGTTACTGTTTCAGAAGGGTTTCAGGGATTTTATTTCAACCTTTTCACAGTTCCAAAAAACAAAAGGCGGCATATACCCCATCTTGGCTATCAGGGTCCTAAATGCCTTTATTTGATTCAGAATGTAATCCACCAGGTCCTTCATAGCCTCCTTTTTTCAGGGAGACATTCTGGCCGCTGTAGACCACAATGATGCAGCTCAAGCCAGCATTTTTTATTTTATTTTTTTCCACAAGAAAAATGTCAACTCTCTCCCCTCCCAGTCTCTGACTTTTTTTTTCTGCCCAAGAGTTGACCAATTCTTCCAGACTGCTACAACTCAAATTCTCTGGACAAATTGATTCACCTGACAATGAAGACTATGTTGTCACTGGCTCTGGTGTTGACTGGGGAGGGGTCCTAGACACCCTGATGGTGTAGGGGACATGGACGCTCCCGATCAACATTCTGGAGTTTCAAGCAAATTGGTTGTCTTTACAATGCTGGACATCTCCACTGGACTGATGTTTCCTGATAACAATTGAGTCAGATAATGCCATGGCAATGGCCTACGTAAACCATCAGAGAGGTACCAGAAGTCTTGCCATGGCAAGCAAAGTGGAAAAGATTCTGTCCTGGGAAGAACATCATGTCATTTCGGGTAAAATACAATTTTAGCAAAAGATGTTGTTGTTGCCAATCAATCCAGATAATTTTTGTTTTGTCCTAGTCATCCTTACTCATTGTTTCCGTTTCTATGGAATCAATTCATTTCCAGCGGTATTTTTAGGTTTGTTACCAAACAGTTATTTAAGTTCAAAGCTAAGTTGGACAGATTTTTAATTTTTTTTAAAAATATATGTGTAATAATAATAATAAAATATATATATATATA
>NW_017308298.1:152644-179225 GCF_000935625.1 Nanorana parkeri | reverse complement strand
TGTTTGGTGCATATACAGTATGTAATACATTTTCCATATCAGTATTAATAGTGATCCTCATCGTTTGTATATGGATTGGAAAATCCCTATGAAAAGGTATTCGAACACCTATATTTTTAGTTACACGAGCAGAATGGTACATGAGAGAGCATTATGAAGCTCTTTTGGAATTTGAGCTTCCCTGAAGTAGATTCCATGTAAACCGAAGACTGAGCATTATGTTCTCTATAAAAACTGAAGGAAAATGTTCTCTTTTCCAGGGGCTTTTGATTGATGGAGAGAATACCTTTTTGTATGCATATTTAGGTATATGTAGTATTGCATACATATTACATGTTCTTTCTGCAACTGAGAGGGGGAAGGTTGTGATGAGGGATGGAAAAAAAATGTAAAAAGTACCGTATATACTTTTTCCCTGAGAGCAGTGGGAATGCCTAAAATGTTAGGGCTTGTAGTTGTTCATACTGTGGTTATATTTCCATTCTTACACTGGCTGTGCCCAAATAAAATAATCACGACCCAGAAATGTAAAGAATGTCTTTAATTGTGATCTTGGAATGAGTGAGATGGGCCATTATTTACTTAGTCCATCTCAGCCTTCAAAGAGGCGATAAACTTAAGATAAAGTTTGCTTGATCTAGCTGGTTATGGGTTTCTGTATTCTGACATACATTGCCAATCCTAATTGCTCCTTCCTTTTTTTTTTTCTTCGGAAGAACGAGAATCTTTCTCAGTTTGAATGTTGCATTCCTTGATGGATCAAGTTAGGGAGAAGGTAGATCCTGTAGGGTATATGCAGTTTGACCAATTACAGGATTATGCTTCACAATCTGTAAGTTTTAATTAGGATGAAAATGTACAAGGTGTGTGCGTTTTTTTAAAATTTAAGCAGATTAGACAGGCTGGGGATTAAAGATAAGTAAGAATTGCATACCACTTTTACTTAACTTAAAGTTGGTTAGGAAAATGGGAATTTTGTAGGTACCCAACTGCTAAAACAGAGAAATAATATTATTTAGCATACACTGAGAGCTTTTGAATGCTGGAGTTGTACTCGATCCTTCGTGAAATTTGAAGCTTGCAGTCATATAGTTTTCTCAGTGTTTTACCCATGTATTGAAGCTGTGGGTCAGTATATTTATTGATGTTATTGCATGTTGCTATTTTAGGTCACCGACCATGGCTGGTGGATTATTCTCTGTCAGTAAGAAGTACTTTGAGTACTTGGGATCTTATGATACGGGCATGGAAGTATGGGGAGGAGAAAACCTTGAATTCTCATTCAGAGTAAGTAGACTATTTTATGCAAGGTTTCCTTAAAGTCCAATTAAATGTTCCAATTAAATTGGCTTAAATATATTTCAGGAGCATCAAAACAAAAGATGTGCAAATTTAGGCCCCCTTTACACAGGGCAATCTGGGATTCCTGCGACAGGAATCCCAGGTGTCTCAATCAGATGCCACAGCTGTGCAAGTTAATGACCGGGTGACAGTGACAACATCTGGAAACAGCAGTTTCATGTAATTGTATATGATACGTTACATATGGTTTGGAATGACTGTGGCTGGACACATCTAACCTGCACTCCGGGACAATGATCTACACCAAACAGCATTTTATTGTATTATATATGATTACATGTAGACTGCCACTTACAGATGTGGCCACTTATACCTGGTAATTAACGTGAACGGGCACAATGGCCGCATCTGATCCGGACACCTGGCATTCCTGCTAGAAGAATCCGTAGATTCCTGCTTCAGAATTGCCAGATCACCCCATGTGAACGAGGCCTTACAGGTTGTTTTCTTTAAAAATCAGCCACAGACTGAGTAGAAATGCCTGTCCCCTGTCAGCATTCTGCAGAGGAGGACCCTTGCTCTCTGTGTAAAAGTAGTGATCTTTGTAGAGGTCCAACACACCCCTACAGCCCTGGATGCATCCTGTCTGTGTCCGAGGCCGTACACCATCTGTGTGTAGTTGTCAAAACTCAGTGCTGTGGAAAGCAGTGTGTGAGGTGCACAGCACGTGTCTATATTAAATTAAATGAGTTGCTCACGCCACACTTCTTCCCGCACCTCTGCCTGCATAAAAAAAAACCAGTCCTTCAAACTTTACAAGGCAACATGCCCTGTGTGAATAAGGCTGCAGTATATATCAAGGCAGAGGCGTGCGTGTGTATGTATGTGTGTATATATTTATGTGTGTGTGTGTGTATATATATATATATATATATATATGTGTATGTATATGTATACACCGTGTTTCCCTGAAAATAAGACACTGTCTTATATATTTTTTGGGCGAGAAAAAACACAGTAGGTCTTTTTTTAGGGGTCACACTAGGTCTCATTTTTTTTCTTCTAACTTACAACAATCCACATTTATTCATATCAAAAAGTCTACATGTATTCATGTACAAAAATATGGTGATCAGGGGTGCTGCACCTTTCCAAGAGCAATTTGCTAACCAATCGCTGGCCAGAATGAGCGAAGCGCACTTTCACTATCGATTCCTCACAGGCGGAGTGCATTTGGTATCACTCCACCTGTGACAGGAGTCGGTGCTATAGAGGAGGCATTGGCTTATGCGGCTCTGCTCCCTCCGGTGCCGTCTCGCTTCCTCTAGCGCTGGCTCCGTTGGCAGCGCTGATTCTCTCTTGCCTCTCCCGCGGCTCTTCAAGTTCCCCCTTATGCCGTCACCGGCCCTGGGAATGGTCACAACTAGGTCTTATTTTCGGGGTAGGTCTTATTTTCTGGGAAACAGTTAATGTATTCCTGTCCTATATATATATATATATATATATATATATATATATATATATATATATATATATATCTCTCTTTCTGTAATAGAGAGGCATTACTCAGGGTTAGTGCATTTTGAATTTGAGGTGGATGTATAGAGTACTTTGTTGAATTTTGTCACAGTGGAGTGATGAACTTTTGGATAACACATTTGACTTTGTTTGAAATATTTTATGGTGTATTTATATGTTGAAGCACATTGTACTGCAGAGAAAAAACTAGGTTAGAATACTTCATGGTGACCAGTATTGCATTGCTACTTAAATGTCACACAAGACACCTGTACAACTCGAAACACATATACTACCACTTAACTAATGAATCACTCAAGAGGTATGCACCATATAAGGCATATGCTATAGTTAAATGTAACTTGAATGTCAGGTATGAGGTTTGTGCTGTGATAAAATCATATACTGCATCACTGCACAGAAAAGTCATACATGCTGACAGCAAACAAGGACTGACATTTTGTACGCTATATCGTGTTATAAAAATTCCCTGTATATCATTGACTACTGTATAACTATATACAGTATAGTGTGATATATAAAATGTGCTGTAAATAAAAGAAAATATTACATTGAATTTATAACAGAGCTCATAAAAACGTACAGTATACCGTTAACCCCATATGTAGTTTAACTGCGTGAATGTACAAAGGTTTTACCCATGGATTTCCTAGTGGGAACTGAATGATGAGTCCTATTGCACCAAGGCTACTAAAGATGTAAAGGATAGCTAAACCCAAACACAAAAATGTAATATATTGCAGCTTAACCATCCTTTGAAAGGGAGAATGCTAACACCCCCCCCCCCCCCCCCCCCAAAAAAAAACAAAACTAATGCATAACGCAGCCATTATTATTACTGCAATACATATAAAAAATGTTTGTGGGTTTACAAGTGTTTTAACCACCATGCTGTAATAAGCTGCACTATATAAAAATGTGTGTTTGGCGTGGCCTGAGCTGTTGAGCATGGAGGACGTGTGTTAGCTCGGCTCCTCATCACCCGGGCACTTGAGCTCTAATTACTACATATTTTGGCATAACTGCCCTTCCACCTTTTACTCTGCCTTTCCCTGGACCCCTTTCCATCTCTCATGGGGGGGAAAAAAAGGATCCAAGCCTCGCAAATCGGAGAAAAATCAACGAGCCTCTGACTACCAACACGTGTCGCCGGTCGCGTGCACCATGGAGCCATCTCCCCGGTACTCGGAACAGCTGTCTTCCCCTAAGACTCCATCTGACCTGTTGGAAACATCCTCGGTGGAGAGTGCTCCCCCCTCACCTGCTAGCGATGCCCCGACCCGACATATCAGTGATGACCAGCTCCTGTATCGCTTCAAGGCTATGTTGCAGACAGAGCTGAAGGCCTCAACAGACGAAATCAACTCACACTTATCTAAAGAGATCAAGGAGTTGGGACATCGCACTGGCTTATTGGAAGATAAAGTTGACTCTACCATCGAGACGGTAAACTCTCACAATACTGAGATAGGAAATCTGCAATCCAGCCTAGACGCTGCGATACAGAAGCTGGAAGATCTGGAGAACAGGTCACGCCGTGGTAACCTCCGTATTCGCGGCATTCCTGAAGAAGTGGAGGACCTGCAATCTACAGTGACTGCCATGTTCCAAGAGCTTCAGCCTGCTATTCCAATCGAGCGTATGGAATTTGATAGAATTCATCGGTCCCTTGGTCCTAAGCGCCCTGGGGGGCCCCCTCGGGACGTGATCGTGAAATTCTCAATTTACAGATCTAAGGAGGCTATCTTTCAGGCAGCTCGTGTCAGTCGGGACCTGCATTTTCAAGGCTTTAGATATGAGATCTATTCCGACCTCAGCCAGCTCACTATACAGAAAAGGCGGGCCATGCGACCCTACTTGCTCTCACTTCGATCTCAGCATATACGCTACACCTGGGGATACCCCTTCAAATTGCAATTCCTACATGCTGGGAAGTCTTACGGAGCTTCGTCCCCTGAGGAGGCACATCGGCTGTTGCATTCACTGGGTCTACATGACGACTTGACGCCGCCTAATATTCCACCTCCGGAGACCTCCGACCTGAGAGTTTGTCTCCCCTAGTGGACCGGTGAGTCCAGGACGACAGCGCTTTGAACCTTTTTTCGGCTCCCTACAAGAAGATCCTTACCTCTCCCCGCAGTGAGTACTGTAATGCACCGCTAATGCAGTGGTACCCATCATTCTAGATTACAACACCACCCCCACCATCCCTTTTTTTTCCAGCCCCCAATTTATGGACTCACAACATCCTAGGATCCCATGCCCACAACATCAAGTTTTGGATTCTCTTTTTGCCTCCTCACCAGTTCGCTCTGCTAGGGCGTTTTTCTGTGAGCGGCGAGCAGCAGGGGCTCTGCACGGGCCTGTGCACACTACAGCCTGCAATGCCCCCTCTCTCTATTTCCACACTGACTGTCGGGTCGACGGACTTATGAGGTTAGACCTGCTGGACTCTTGCAAGAATCTCTCACTGAAGTGACACGGAAGGCTGTTGTTGTATTCAGTTTATAGTTGTGTAGCAGCCGTGTGTCTACCCAATGCAATTTGCGTGCCCTGTATAAGTGTGATCCTATTGTGACTAGTTCTAATGTTGGCCCGTGGCTACACGGCTACGAAAGACCTTGGTTAAATATGTATGTGTATTGGGCAGGGCTAATTATCGTTCTTAACGGTTTGTTGAGTTTGAATTGCTCCTCTGACCCGGTGGATGTGCTGGGGTACACGTGAGGAGGTCCCTTGCCCTCCGTGGTCAGCATATTCTCCGGTGAGAAACTGGATGTACTGCACGGGCTTCAAGGTTTAACAAGTTGGAGAGCCTACCGGTCACCCCATGGGGTTGACTTCGTGGAACGCTATTGTTTTGCATTGCCAATGTAAACCGGCCCGGCAGCCTTGACATAGGTACGCTACATGCTGCACGCTGTACTATTTCTTTATAAACAACTCCCGATGCTCTTCTTGTGCTATGTAGATGCTTGCATGGGGACACGGGTGGTTCTGGGGGATTGGGGTTACTATTTATTGGACATCACTGTTCCCTGTGTCTCTTCCGTCATTTCACTGAGGTTTGCCTTAGAGGTTGAGTCCACCCTGGTCTATGCTTGACACACCGTATATGGCTCCTCAGAGGTACGGGAAACGACTGCGAGATAAAGGCTGAACACAGCACGGAGTTCTGTATGTGATTATATGATCATGCATGCCCAGTATACATTGCCTCCTCTTTCCATCCCTCTCCACCCTCCTCCCCATGGCGAACAGCATAGTAAACGCTTCAATGTCCCTAATGTGAATCAATCCCAGTGGCTTTCTAAGAAGTATGAAGGTACACAGGGATATACAAGTGAATGGCACTGAGTTCGACAAGTGAGCAGACGCTCCGGCCTTAGTGGCTCCTCTGACCTTGAAAATCAATTCCCATAATGTTCAGGGCTTTAATGCTCCAGTGAAGCGCAACAAAGCCATGAACTACTATCGCTCCTGTCAGGCCGATATTATCTTCCTGCAGGAAATCAAGTTCTCACTAACATCATGCCCCCGTTATCTAGGTAAACACTACACAAACTCCTACCATGCTAATTTCGGGGGGAAAAAAAGAGGAGTAGCTATTGCATTTCGACCTTAACTTGCCATTCATATGTAATAAAAGGGTTGCAGACCCTACAGGTCGCTATCTGATTCTCCAAGGCACCCTATATGACGTTGACATCACGTTGGCTACATACTATGCCCCCAATACATTTCAGTCTCGATTTCTCTCGCACTTCTTCCAACAGGTGGCCCATCATAGCAAGGGTATACTTATTCTGGCAGGTGACTCGAATACCATCCTGGATAACCATCTTGACTCCTCTCGTTCCCCGGGTTCATCCCCTAGACATACACCCGCAGATCCGCAATCTAAACTAGTTGGCTCCCTTCTAACTACCCATAAGTTAGTGGACGTATGGAGGGAACTGCACCCAACAGAGAAAGACTTCACCTTTTTTTCGCATCCCCACAATGTTTTTCGGAGAATTGATCATTTTTTCACTGCACAACCGTTGGTCCCTTCATTCCTGAAAGCCAAAATTCTATCCACCCCATGGTCAGACCATTCCCCAGTTTTTGTCGAGTGCTCTGCTCTCCCGAGAGCCCCCCCTAGCTTTAACTGGCGCCTTAATGAGTCGCTGCTTACTTTTGATACTTCCTGTACTAGAATTAGACGTGCACTCGTAGTTATTTTTCAACATGGACTCGGTCTCGTCCCCAGTCTCCCTGTGGGCAGCGCACAAGGCCACCATGCGGGGGGAACTAATAAGTCTGGCCTCCTCTATCAAGAAAGAAAGGGACAGGGAGATCCTTGCTCTATCACGTAAGTTAGCAGACTTGGAGGAGACATGGAAGGCCTCTCCCTCGACAGTGGAGGCTGTGCGGGTGGAGTTGAACTTGCTATTGAACGCAAAGCAGAGAAGGAACTGCGCTGGAAAAATCAGATGTTTTATGCTAGGGCTAATAAGCCTGGTCCCCTTTTAGCAAAACAACTTAAAATGTTGCCTTCCCCCCGCCATGTGGTGCAACTGCGATCCCCTACTGGAGGAACCACTGCTAACCCGGTCAAAATTGTGGAGGCATTTCGCACTCACATGAGCGCCCTCTATAACAAATCCTCCAATTTTGACGTTAATAAAGCGAACGCCCTGTTTCGTGACCTCCAGTTTCCCAGTCTACCTGAGGCATCTCGGACTCATCTCGATTCCGACATCGAGGAAACCGAGGTCCTCGACGCCATCTCTTCCTTGAAACCAAATAAATCACCCGGACCTGACGGATTTTCCAATCTTTATTACAAGAAATTTAAAGATGTCCTAGCCCCATTCTTGACTCGCCTATTTAACGCTTTGAAGTCACGGCATACTCTTCACCCTTCCTCTTTGGAAGCTAATGTGGCCATGATTCCCAAACCTGGAAAAGACACGACGGAAGTTGCAAATTATCGCCCAATCTCTCTCATAAATACGGATGTGAAACTCCTGACTAAAATATTAGCCACTAGGGCCAATAGGTTCATAAGCGCTCTTATTCATAGGGACCAGGTGGGTTTCACCCCACTTCGAGAAGCGGGAGATAATGTCCGCAAAGTGGTACATTTAATTGACTTGATTCGCCGTAGATCAGTGCCTGGTTTTCTCTTATCACTCGATATTCAGAAGGCTTTCGATACAGTCTCTTGGGACTACCTTCAATATATATTGTCTAGATGGCACTTTGGACCGGCGTTCCAGTCATGGGTAGCAGCCTTATATAACCAGCCTTCGGCCCGCATAGTCTATTTGGGATTTTCCTCCCCCCTGTTCCAGGTCACCAGAGGTACGAGACAGGGATGTCCCTTGTCCCCTATCCTCTTTATCCTGGCCATAGAACCCCTAGCTATGCTCATCAGAAGTAATCCCTCTATCAGAGGTATAGAAATAGCTGACCACCCGTTTAAATTGAGCCTTTTTGCGGATGACATACTCCTTACCCTTACCCAACCACATATTTCTTTACCCTCCCTTTTTTCTGTATTGAAGGACTTCGGCGCCATCTCAGGATTGGTGGTTAACCCGAATAAATCTCTGGCTCTGAACGTTTCTCTCTCACCTTCTGACGTGACCTTGCTTCAACAGAATTTTCCCTTTACCTGGGCAGCTAAATATATCCCGTATTTGGGAATAAACCTGACGAACTCACTTGAATCGCTCTACGCCTCCAACTATGTCCCTCTCTTCCGCACCCTCAAAGATTTGCTCCTATCCTGGAAAAATCTACCTATCTCGTGGCTTGGCCGGGTCTCGGCAATAAAAATGACTTTTCTCCCTAAATTGTTGTACCATTTAAGAACTCTGCCAATCCCAATACCCTTATTCGCACTGAGATCCCTTCAAAACTCAGTTATGTCCTTTATCTGGCATCATAAGCGCCCCAGGGTAGCTAGACGGACTGTATATCTCCCAAGGTCAAAAGGAGGTCTGGGAATTCCGAATCTGTTAGCATATTACAAAGCAGCCAAAATAGCACCATTGGTGGCCTTACATGCCACTACTGAGGTTCCGCTGTGGGTTCTCCTAGACTTGCCCAATGCTCATCCTACTGCCCTCTCTACATTGCCATGGCTGCCGCCTATTCTCAGACCTGCACAACTAAGTCCCCTTCTCCTTCACTTTTTAAAAGTGTGGGATTCAGTAAAATATTCTAGCCATCTGCTCTCCCCCCACCTTCCCCTGTCCACGCTGATGGGGAACCCAATGTTCCCACCGGCAGTGGAGTCACCATCAGCATTCACCTGGTGGCCGGAGAAGGGGTATTCCCGGATGCATAATTTCCTGGATGGTACAAAAATTCGTACTTGGGAATCCATAGCCGCCAAATCTGACCCCCCACCGAGGGAATTTTTTCGTTATCTCCAGCTGCGACACTGGGTTCAAACCCTACTTCGTAATGGGGATCCACCACCCCCGCTATCACTGTTTGAAAGTCGCTGTCTTAATGATCCTTATGCCCCGAAACTTATCACGGCACTTTACTCCCAATTGAACAACCCTCTCTCCTCCACACCCCCGACATATGTGACTAAATGGCATGAGGACCTGGGCTCTACCAAAACTCCGGAGGAATGGAATTCAATATGGAGATCTATATCTAAATGCTCACACAATATCCTATCCCAAGAATCGGCATATAAGGTACTCCTGAGATGGTACTTGGTCCCTGCCAGAATAGCCCATGCTTTCCCATCTTACCCTAAAAATTGCTTCCGAGGTTGCTCTTCAGAAGGTAATGTCATGCATATATGGTGGGCCTGCCCAGCAGCTATCAGATTTTGGTTGAAGGTCTGTAGACTTATCTCCTCATTATTTGACATACCGGTCCGCAGAGACCCTTGGCACGCACTCATGCATGTGAAAATTCCACAACTACGGCGGCCTCAACAGAAATTAGCGGATTTTGTATTTTTGGCGGCAAAACAGACAATAGCCCATTCATGGAAGAAGCAGACAATACCTTTCGGGGAGTTCAAACAACGTATGCAGGGCTTCTTCATTAATGAACAACTATCCAGTGTACTGTCTGATTCATACGCCAAATTTCGGAAGGTGTGGACGCCGTGGTGCGAACTTGAACTTCCAGATCTGAACCCCAATATTTTTCAATTAGCATGAGACTATTAACACCTATGTCTGGGTGGTCTTGAGGTCGTCGCTTTTCAAACTACCCCCCACCCCTCCCCTCCTCTCCTTCCTTTCTGGTCTCTTTTCCATTTTCAGACCCTCTTTTTGTTTTAGTCTACTGACTACCAGTGTCATACCTTGGAAAACAAGGAAAAAAGTACACAAGATTATCGCGAAAGGGCCCGACCTAGCTTTGAGCTGACCCTATCGGGCTAGGATGGGCTGTTAGCGAAGTCAGTTACATGTATTGTTAACACGCATGCCGGACTGTTGTCCGTGCACTTGAGTTTTAATATGATCAAGTGAATACTCGCATTCATCATGCTACATGTATATCTGCATTGTGCACCCTTTGATGTTTTCTGCAATATTTAATGTACTGCTATGCAAAATTTAAAAAAAAAATAAAATAAAAATTCTTTGTTTAAAAATGTGTGTTTTATGGGTTTGGAAACACCTCCTCTCGTGCTTGGCTCCAGGATTTCTCCATATCCTCTCCCATCTTCTGGAACTCCCTACTACAACCTAGCCGGCTATCTCCTACTCTGTCTGCCTTTAAGCGATCAACCAAAACTCATCTCTTCAAGGAAGCATATCCCACCTTGACATAATTGTCCATTTACTTCTTCCATTAACTCATTCCACACAATTATTACCTTTTGCATCACTTGCCCCTCCTTCTAGATTGTAAGCTTTCAGGATCATGGCCCTTCTAACCCTCCTGTATTGAAATTGTATCATAAATGTATTGTCTCTCTCCATTTTGTAAAGTGCTGCACAAACTGTTGGCGCTATATAAATACTGTATAATAATAACAACAATGCTGTTTTTGCTTAGACCATTAGAAAACCCCACAACTGCCTGAGCATGCAATGTATAAGGACAGGGAAGTTTGTATACAAAAATACTGACCTTTTTCTAAACAATAAAGTTACGTATGAAGCCACTGCTGTAGCAGCATGTCACATGAAAGACCATTTATGAAAATGCTACTCGAGTAAGCTGTAATACTCACAATGAATTCATAATGATTTATGGTGTGTTCTACATGTTCTGCTGTGTAATATTATGTCAACTCTATAGAAATATTGCATTGGTGCTAATTGTTTTGAAGCCTAGTGGTAATTTTAGGTCTTGAATTAGAAAGAAGAAGACAAATAGTGCAACCAAGCTTGCAACAAAACAAAAGAGTAGCCTAATAATTTTAGCCAGTGCCAGAAACCTGTTTAGCTGGAAATCCAGACAACTGTTGGACAGACACACCCAATGAGAGGTATTTTAAATGTATATAATTTGAGCAGAGCATAGAAACTATTGAATAATTATATGTATCACTTGCCCCTCCCTTTTAGATTGTAAGCCCTCACATGAAGGGCCCTCCTTAACATCTTGCCTTGAATTGTATTGGACTTGTAATGTCTTCCTTTTATATTGTAAAGCACTGCGCAAACTGTTGGCACTATATCAATACTGAATAATAATGAAAAATAATTACACAGTAAATCATATACACACAAAGGATGAGATCGGAGCAAAACACCAACATCTTCCTTGACAATAAGTAATTCTGCCACCTTTCTTTCCAGATAGAATAGGGTGGCATACATAACCAGAATCCCTATACTATGCATATCAATACAAGAACAGGAAAAAGAAAATGTAAACTTTTTCATGTCTTACAATTAAAGACCCATAATTGGGATCCTTTTAACGGCCGGCCAGGACCTTCCTAGATCTGAGCGGGCGTCTCTAGACGTCCCGCCCCGCCCCCCCGCTCAGGCGCGCTCCCAGCGCGATCACGACCCGGCAACTGTGCCCGCACTGTCCTTTGGACAGTGCTGTTTCTTAAACAAGGTATAGAGCCAGTAAAATCGTCTCTATACCTTGCGATCTAGCTGTGACGAATCACAGCTGTCACAAAAGTAAACAGAGGCTGCAGTTTGCAGCCTTGTCACCTATCTCCTCTCTCACACCGTTTGTTCGCTTGTGAGAGAGAGGAGATAGAAACTTCACAGATCATCCACAGTAAGCATTCAAAGCATTTAAAGTGATACACACTGATACACTCTGATACACTGATACATTGCTACAGTACAGTGTCAATTCAGTGTCATCTTTGAGATTCACATTGTCATTGCAATTCACTGTCATCAGTGTGATTCATAAGTCATTATTGCAAGTCGGCATCATCAGCACGATTCACAGTGTCAGTGCGTTTTCAGTATCGTCAGTGCCAGTCGCAGTGCCATCAGCACAATTCAGTGTCAGTGTGTTTTCAGTATTGTCAGTGCCAGTCGCAGTGTCATCAGCACGATTTAACAGTATCAGTGCGTTTCATTGTCGTCAGTGCCAGTTGCAGTGTCATCAGCACGATTGACAGTTTCAGTGTCATCAGTACCACATTTGCAGCACATATCATCAGCACTCAGTGCCAGCAGAACACGCCAGTATCTACCACCGTACCAGCCTACTAGCACCAATTAGCGTGTGACGCTCACGTAACCGGTACGTCACATCCAAGTATCAGTTTCATCCAGTGCCCCCAAGTATACGCACTAACAGAAATGTCCCAAAAAATGTACAGCAGCGAGGAGTCATTTCAAATCCTCAGCATGTCTGGTGAGAGTGACGGAGAGGCCTCAGATTCTGGATCAGTACGAACCTGTGGAGAGCAGCGGTTCAGTATCCTCTGATTCAGAAGACAAAGTTGTGCCCACTAAAAGAGCCAGGCGTGCTGTGCAACATCCAGCTAACATGCAGCAGCCAAGCACTAGTACTGCCGCTCATCCCCAAGCTGAGGCAACCACCAGTACCACCGCTCATCCCCAAGCTGAGGCAACCACCAGTACCACCGCTCATCCCCAAAATCAGCCACAAAGAATCAGGCCCCAAAGTGACCGGCCTATAGTTCCCAGGTTGGCACCTAGCCCCCTTTTTGAATATTGGGACTACCGTAGCCCTCCGCCAATCACTGTAATAATACCCAGTGATGAGGCGCTGAATTTAAAACTTTTCTCGGCCTAACACTGAATATGGGACTCACCAAAAAAAATGAGCTGAATGCGTACTGGTCTACAAACCCTCATCACATGCCCCTATATTCTGCAACCATGTCCAGGACAAGATACAAAACCATATTGAGGTTTCTTCATTTCAATGACAATTTTACTTGCCCTCCCAGAACTCTCCCCACATATGATAGGCTCCAAAAAATTAGGCCACTCATCAATTTGTTTTCTGCCAAATTTTCTGAAATGTATACCCCCCAACAAAATATTTGCGTTGATGAATCCCTTATTCATTTTACAGGCAGGCTTAATATCAAACAGTATATCCCCAGCAAATGCGCCAGGTACGGGGATAAACTGTACAAGCTTTGTGAAAGAGACACCGGATACACATATGACTTTCGTGTGTATGAAGGGAAGGATAGTCATTTGGAGCCCCCTGGATGCCCATCATACATGGGAATCAGTGGAAGAATAGTGTGGGACCTCCTGTCACCCCTATTCCACCAGGGATACCACCTCTATGTGGATAATTTCTACAGCAGCATACCCCTTTTCAAACACCTGTTCCTCCAAAAAACCCCAGCCTGTGGTACAGTGCGATCTAATCGTATTGGCTTTCCCCAAAATATTGTCCGCAAGAAGCTGAAAAGGGGGGAGTCAGCAAGTCTAAGGAATGATGAACTTTTGGCCCTCAAATGGAAAGACAAAAGGGATGTCTACATGCTGTCATCCATCCACCCAGACACATCAGTGGAAATCCAAGGAAGATCTGGCCTGTCCCAAAAAGCACTGAGTGTCCACAAATACAATCTGTATATGGGTGGTGTTGATTTCAACGACCACATGATGCAGCCCTACTTGGCAACCAGAAGATCCATTCACTGGTATAAAAAAGTGTCCATCTATCTTTTTCAATTGGTACATATTACGTATGAATTGTACAATATGTACAATTCATACGTAATTTATACGTCTACAGGAAGAGCTGGCTCTTACCTCCAATATCAAGAAGCAATTATTACATCCAGTCCCAGATTTTCCAGGAAGGCACTGCTCCTGAAAGTCTTCAGTCTGATGCAGTCAGCAGGCTGCACGATAGACACTTCCCCGATAAGATTCCTTCGCCTCAAGAAGACCGGACACCCCAAAAAAAATGCGTGTTTAGCAAGAAAGGAATTAGACGAGACACACATTACTATTGTCCCAACTGTCCCTCAAAACCTGGCCTCTGCATCAAAGACTGCCATACCTCACTGCAATTATAGTGTAGGTATGGTGAAGATGTTTATGGCTTGACTAGCTGTTATTTGCCTGTGCCCGATCTCCTGTGTATCGACTTCCAAATTTCTGCCTGCTGCCCTGACTAATAGTTTGCCTGCATACCGACAACATCTCTGCATGCCTCCTGAACTGATCCTTGCATGTCTGTCAACCACGTCTCGGCCTGCTGCCTGAACTGTCCTTGGCCTGCTTCCCGACCACGTCTCTGTCTGCCGCCTGGACCGACCCTTTGCCCACATACCGACCACGTCTTTGCCTGCCGCCTGAACTGACCTTGGCCTGCATACTGACCACGTCTCTGCCTGCGATCTGGATTGATCCTTTGCCTAAATACTCACAACAAATACTTTGCCTGCCGCCTGAACTGACCTCAGCCTGCTTACTGACCATGTCTCTGCCTGCCGCCTGAACTGAGCTCGGCCTGCTTACTAACCACATCTCTGCCTGAACTGACCTTGGCCTGCATAGTGACCACGTCTCTGCCTGCCGCCTGAACTGACCTTGGCCTGCTTACTGACCACATCTCTGCCTGCTGTCTGGACCGACCCTTTGCCCACATACTGACCACATCTTTGCCTGCCGCCTGAACTGACCTTGGCCTGCATACTGACCACGTCTCTGCCTGCCACCTGGATTGATACTTTGCCTAAATACTCACAACAAATACTTTGCCTGCCACCTGAACTGACCTCAGCCTGCTTACTGACCATGTCTTTGCCTGCCGCCTGAACTGAACTCGGCCAGTTTACTGACCACGTCTCTGCCTGAACTGACCTTGGCCTGCATAGTGACCACGTCTCTGCCTGCCACCTGAACTAACCTTGGCCTGCAAACTGACCACTTCTCTGCCTGCCACCTGAACTGACCTAGTTGACCACATTTCCTTCTGCTGCCTGCAGTGACCCATCTGTTTGTCCAACTGACAATGTTCCATCCAAAACACCAGTCCTAGTCATCCTCTGAAGACAGCTGCACTTCTGGAATCACAGGTACTGTTTTGTTTACCTTTTGTCAAGCTTCCTGTACTTCCTGGTCACTGAACATAGCGTTGTGTATAATTCCTGGGGTTAGCCAAGTACCAGAAGGCCTGCATGGCTTGGAGGAATGGGGTCATACCATTCCCCCAAAGTGCTCCATACCAAATACCATGGAGCACTTTGAAAGCTTCATGGTGCTCCATGGTATTTACACTCCTCTCTCTGTGGCTAGGCTGTGAAAAAGTCTCACATGTGTGGTATCCCCATACTCTGAAGGAGTAGCAGAATGTGTTTTGGGGTGTAATTCTGAGTCTGCCCATACTGTGTATAAGAAGTATCTAATTAACTGACAACCTTGTGTGCAAAAAATGCTTTTCCATTTTCTTTCTTCATTTTTCAAAAACTTGTAGCAAAAAAATAAATCTTCAAACCACTCACCATGCCTCTTATTAAATACCTTGGAGTGTCTGCTTTCCAAAATGGGGTCATTTTGTGGGAGGTTCTATTGTCCTGGCACTCCAGGGCCTCCAAAAATGTAACAGGTAGTCAGGGAATAAGATGAATAATTTAAGCCCCTTGAAACCCTCATGGTGCTCCTTGGATGTTTGGCCCCTCTATGCGGCTAGGTTGTGAACAAGTCTCACATGTGTGGTATCCCCATACTCGGAAGGAGTAGCAGAATGTGTTTTCGGGTATAAATCTAAATATGCCTGTGTTATGTATAGGAAATATCCTACTAACTGACAACTTTGGGTAAAAATAAGACATTCTTTATTTTTTGATAACTTGTGCCAAAAAATTACATCTTTAAAACACCCCCCATGCATCTTATCAAATACCTTTTGGGTGTCTGCTTTACAAAATGGGGTCATTTTGTGGGTGTTTCTACTGTACTGGTATTTTAGGGTCTCAAGAAATGTGATAGGCAGTCAGGGCACCAGGGTTGATACATTTCCAATTTATATGGTATATATACCAATGTTCTGTAGACTCTATAACTGTAAGACATCCTAATTAATTTACACTCATTTGGATTTTTTACCAAAGAAATGTAGCAGAACACATTTTGGCCTAAATGTATGAAGAAAGATTATTTATTTGCAATGTTTCATTAACATAATTTAAGGAAAACTTTTTTTTTTTTAAATCGGTATTTTTTCTTTATATATATAGTAAAAAATAAAAACCGCAGTGGTGATTAAATACCACCAAAAGAAAGCTCTATCTGTCCCCAAAAAAGGGTAAAAAAATAATTTCAGTACAGCGTTCCGCCCCAGTGACCAGCCTTAAGCGTGCCACAGAAGGGATTACAGTTCCCTTCTGTGGCATACTCTCAAAACATCCCAGCAAATAGCACACCCTAACAAAGGCCACTGCCCTGCAGGTGTGCAGAGTGGAGTGTCATAAAATAAGATGTGCAGAGAGTGGGGACAAGCTTTGTTGCACCCCCACATCATTGGAGGGAACTTAAAGGCATGCAAACATGAGTAAGATCTAACATGGGGTTCTCTCCCAAAACCCCACTGGCCTACACTGTGTGGCCACAGTGGCAATACCTGGCTACAAAAATGTATGAAAATTACAAAAGAGAAATGCCTTCTGGTGTGCGGTACAGAAAACACTGAAGCAACAGTGATAAGGTCTCCTTTTTCAAGGGTTTTAGGCCTTGTCTTTTTTTGTCTGATGGTGGAGTCATCTCCCGTGTGCTGTCCTGGAGGATGATCTGGTAAATAAAATAAATAAATAAATGTGCTCTGACAAAAGGCAGTTTGCCTACTGAAGGAGTTTGTGAGTTGGTCAAAATTGATGGCACTCTCACTGCTGGGAAGTTGAGGCAGCATGACAATGATCCCAAACATCACAAGAACGATCTGCATAAAAAATAAAAAAGAAGCACAAAGAACTATGCAACAGGTTGTATTGCTCCACAGCAATCTCAAAATCATCTAGCGAGTCTGACACTTCTTGCTACAGAAGGATTTAAGACAGCCAAAATCTGCAGTGGAACTGTTGCATGTTTTACAGGATGCTGGCAACAACCATTACCTTCAGAAAGTGCATGTGAACGTACTAATGAGAATTACTGCTGTGTTAAAGACAAATGGGCGCGCCAAATATTGTTTTAATTTGTGTTTTTCTTTCTCGTCCATTGAAGGACAGAATTTTAATTCTGGCACTGTGGGTGTATAGCAGTATAGCTACCTAAGTTGGATTGGACATTAGGCACAAAAAACATAGGCCAGTCATAGAGGTTACAACTCTTCTCACACTAACCATGCAGAGAGTGTCCGCCAGGACAATGGATGTCTTTTTTTCACCTCTGCCATTTTTCAAAACTCTATATGAGTTTTTCTTTAAATATACTTTTTATTTGCATTTTAACATCAACAATTACAGGTTTTTCAGAAACAACATAGGAGCTAGATGGAGCCGAGGATCATAGAAAATAAGTATTTCCCATGATCCTCAGCTCCAGCTACTGGATATAGTATGGTATTTTCCTGATTCACGCTATTTTTATGGATAACATTTGAACTTGAGAGATAATAGACTATAAGAAAGAAAGAAGACTAATTTTTAAGACTATGGATAAGGTCAAGTACATTGGAGAAGATGAGCCAGTATGTGTGTGTGTGTGTGTGTGTATGTTGTATGTATGGTGCATGTTTTCTGGCATGTGAAAATAGTGCTAAGTAAGGGGTGACTGTTCTAGGTCGCTTTTTTCTTGGTTGCACTTTGGACATTTAATCAGACATTTCATCGTTATTGATAGGGATGTTAAAGGTATAGTTTGCCCTGTGAATAATTTTATATTGCATTTCTCTCCATGTTTCCCTGAGGATAGCCAGACTAATTCAATAAGGTTCATTGTGTCCTTTGGTGAGAGTTCTAGGCACCCTGCCTATTTGGTAAAAAACAGCTAAGTCTGCTAATTTTCCAAAACCCGTTGCTTTAAGAATATACAAGTCCCTGATATCTATTGACCGTGTGGTTTGGAGTGGGAATAGGAAATTATGTATTTTGGGATTTATTTTAAAAGTGCAGCGGGGTCTCAAGTGCTTGAATATGTATTAATTGCAAGAACTTGCGCTATTGGACATTGTGAATGATAAGATATTAAAAGTGATATTAAAAATATATGTGTTAAAATGATAAATAGTGAAGGATAGTTTTTCTAAAAGGGTATGGGAAGCAGCTGGACTAAAGGCACTCAGCCCTTAATTGGATGTATATTCTTAGAATGTACAGCGCTAGCCCTCCTTAAGACAGAGATATAAGAAATCAAACGTTTAAAATCAGGGTTTGAGGTAGGCAATTGAAACTAAAAAATCAAATCAAACATTCAGTGCATGGGTGTATCGCAAAAGCTCAATAATTTAGATTAAATCTATGTGAATGGTTGTCTATAACAAGTGATCTTTTGATAACAAGTGATCAAAAGATGTATGACATTTATCTAATAAATATTTAAAAACTGTGATAAACTGTGAGTGATTGTATCAAGTGTGAAATATTATATTAAATGGTGAATAAACAATGTGTAACCATTTAAATAAACTGAAACCAAAATAAAATAAACTTCTATCAATGTATCCGTGAAAAGTCCAAATCTTTTGTAGTTTTTCAAGTCTTTAAAAGTCCATAAATGTAAGACACTTCCACAACGAAAATTCAGTGCGATAATGTGTTCAACGAAAATCCAAACTTCCACAGTGAAAAATCAGTACAATAATGTGTCCAACACAAATCCAAAAAAAACAGAAGAAAAAACGGAGAAAAAATGAAGAAAAAAAGTGGAGAAGATCCCCTCAAGGGAATACACTCACCAGATCAGAAGATGTTAAACACGTTTGTTTCATCAAGATGAGCCTGAAGCTCCGTCCTAGATTTCCACGCTGGGTCAGGTTTGAGGGAAGGAAAGGTCTTCCGTTTACCCGTGGTGTTTAAACGGAGTATCCTCGTATTTTAGGGGTCCTTCCGGTGGGATATCCAATCACATAATAATAGAAATAAAACATACGCTCATAGCGTAATAAAACCCAGGTTTATTAAGAACATGCAACATACAAGTTAAAACGAGCGCTCAAAAATATTGTTTAAAAAAGCCGGCTGGTCACTTTTGGCGTGATTCCTTTAGACTGGATCAAATGACGTAAAAAATAGGCCCGCCCCCGACGCGTTTCGTCACACAGACGTTCTCAAGGGATAGCAGGTCTATCCACGTCATCTTCCAGTCTGTTTAAATAGTTTTTTTCATTAATTGCAACCCTATGTAGACACCAGCAGGGAAAAATTAACTACAGATTGGTGCCTGGTTAGTCTAAAAAATGTGTTGGACACAATATTGTACTGATTTTTCACTGTGGAAGTTTGGATTTTCGTTGAACACATTATCGCACTGAATTTTCGTTGTGGAAGTGTCTTACATTTATGGACTTTTAAAGACTTGAAAAACTACAAAAGATTTGGACTTTTCACGGATACATTGATAGAAGTTTATTTTATTTTGGTTTCAGTTTATTTAAATGGTTACACATTGTTTATTCACCATTTAATATAATATTTCACACTTGATACAATCACTCACAGTTTATCACAGTTTTTAAATATTTATTAGATAAATTTCATACATCTTTTGTACACTTGTTATAGACAACGATTCACATAGATTTAATCTTAATTATTGAGCTTTTGCGATACACCCATGCACTGAATGTTTGATTTGATTTTTTAGTTTCAATTGCCTACCTCAAACCCTGATTTTAAACGTTTGATTTCTTATATCTCTGTCTTAAGGAGGGCTAGCGCTGTACATTCTAAGAATATGCTTGAATATGTAGTTGGTGATCTGAGCATAGCAGAGAGCATGATTTGTGGGTTTTGCAAATTTAGCTTGCAATAGAGGTAAAGAATGCACAGTCATGTGAAGAATTAAGTACTCCCTATTAAAATTGTCAACCTTTCAACATATCTGAACAGGCAAACATTCAATCTTGGCCCACATATAGATATACAGTACTTGAATAAAAACACAAGACAATTTTTCCTTTTTAGGCATTTATTTAGCCGATATATCATTAGATCTTCTATGGGAGGCTGTACACAGGAACTGTACATCCCTGGTGGAAGGAAATGTTATTTCCACTATATTTGCTCAGCTGTCCATGTACATAAGTCCTAATTTGTTTGAAGCATTTTTTTTTTAATATTAGAATGTTAGAATCTTGCAAAGCTTATGTTTTTTTCATAGGATTACATCTCCCCATGAGGGAGAAGCAGAGAGGCCATTCCATATTTGGAGTTCTTCTTTTTTGTTTTTTTAAATTAATGATGGCCATACAATGTAGGGTTCTAGGCAGAGGTGGCTCCCTAATTAGGCAGTCGCTCAGGGCCTCGCAGTTGCCTAATTTGCCTGGCGCATTACCGCAGTTTTGAAGTGACAAGGGACCTTAACGCTGCTGTGCGCAGGCAGCGTTAAGAGCCCTGTCACACTCAGGCGTGCATCGCGGCCGCCGAGCATCTGATTTGCTTTCACTTCGGAGGTGACAGGAGGCCTGCTGTGCACAGATAGTGTTAAGAACCCTGTCACACTCGCCTGTCCCTTTCCTTGCGGAGTTTATCAGTCAGATTTCTGGAGCTCAGCCCGCCACCAATGAGAAGGGATGTTGCATCTGGGCCTGACACCCCTTCCTATCCACCGCACCAGGATTTCAAGCTGAGAAGGATGAGTTCACTGTTGGAAGGCCTGCTGCATACTTGACGAATGGATGGCATGATGTATGTAGTACAGCGGGTATAAAATGGGGAAAGACTATAAATATATATAGATAGATATATCTAGATATAGATATATCTATCTATATATATACATACACACATTGTATTGCCAAAAGTATTGGGACACCCCTCCAAATCATTGGATTCAGGTGTTCCAATCACCTCCATGGCCACAGATGTATAAAGTCAAGCACCTAGGCATGCAGACTGCTTCTACAAACATTTGTGAAAGAATGGGTTGCTCTCAGGAGCTCAGCGAATTCAAGTGTGGTACCGTGATAGGTTGCCACCTATGCAGTAAGTCCCTCTGTGAAATATCCTTGCTACTAAATATTCCATGGTCAACTGTTAGTAGTATTATAACAAAGTGAAAGCAACTGAGAACAACAGCAACTCAGCCACGTAAAATGACAGAGCAGGGTCAGCGCACGCTGAAGCGCACAGTGCGCAGAAGTTGCCAACTGTCAATAGCTACAGGCATCCAAACTTTGTGTGTCCTTCAGAACAACAGTGCGTAGAGAGCTTCATGGAATGGGTTTCCATGGCCGAGCTGCTGCATCCAAACCTTACATCACCAAGTGTAATGCAAAGTGTCGGATGCAGTGGTGTAAAGCGTGCCACTGCCACTGGAATCTAGAGAAGTGGAAACACACTCTCTGGAGTGACGAATCATGCTTTTCGGTCTGGCAATCCGGTGGATGGGTCTGGGTTTGGCAGTTGTCAGAAGAATGGTACGTGCCTGACTGCATTGTGCCAAGTGTAAAGTTTGGTGGAGGGGGGATTATAGTGTGGGGTGGTTTTTCAGAGGTTGGGCTTGCCCTCTTAGTTCCAATGAAGGGAACTCCTAAGGCATCAGCATACCAAGACATTTTGGACAATTTCATGCTCCCAACTTTGTGGGAAAAGTTTGGGGATGGCCCCTTCCTGTTCCAACATGACTGCGCACCAGTGCACAAAGCAAGGTTCATAAAGACATGGATGAGCGAGTTTGGGGTGGAGAAACTTGACTGGTCTGCACAGAGTCCTGACCTCAACCCGATAGACCTTTGGGATGAATTGGAGCGGAGACTACTTTCCATCAGTTCACAGGAAGGCTTCCAAGGTCCTCAACAGCCTTCCTGTGAACTGCAGTGCCAATTTACAGTGCCAGCCACACATCTTCTCCTTTCTAAAACCGTGCCACCCGCACCAGCCCACGAGACCCTGCACAGCCATCCTGAGACCCCGCACAGACCACCTGAGACCACACACATACCACTTAAGACCCTGCGTAGCCTCCTGAAATCCCACAGAACCTCCTAAGACCCTGCACGGCCACTTGAGACCCCCATACAGTTGTCCTGAGACCCCGCACAGCCACCTGAAACCCCCCACAGCCATCCATTTTCCATTATGGGCATGAGTGGAGTCTCATGTTTAAGTTTCGCCTAAAGCCTCCCAAAGTCTAGCACCGCCTCTGGTTCTAGGACAACTCTGCTGAGCTGAATACCTAGTTATGTGAGTGTTTAACTACTTGGATACCAAATTGAAAGACTCAAGATTAATTATTAATCTGTCTTGGAGAGAAATAGTATCTCAATTTTAGAGTAGTTTAGTATAAGGACTAAACATTTCCCTAAAGTCAGATACGTAAAGAATAATTGTTGCTAGGTGTAATTTGGGCTGTTTTAAGAATAGACAAATCTCATCTGCATAGAGGGCCATTGACCTATTTTAATAACTTGAAAAGAGGGTGGGAGAGAGAAGAAATTGGGTAAGGGATTCTATAGCTAGATTAAAAAGCAGAGGGTATAGCGGTCAACCCTGTCTTGTACCCTTTTCCACTTGGAAAAGGAAGGTGAGTGAACACCTCTGACAAAAACTCTGGCTTATTAAGGATACGGGACAATTAGCCCTGGGGTCTAGATGGTCTTTAGTATGGAGTTTTTTGGTTTAATGGTACCCTCCTACACATGTTCGTTTTGTTTGTTTTTTCATTTATATTACATAAATAAAAATATATAGCACCAATAAAACACATTCATAATGGAAAGTGAATATCGACACAGACACCTTCTATATACCTGGGAGTTTGTCCTCTTTCAGCGACTGGGTCAAGCAGATGTACTGGTGCACTCTTCTAACGGTTTTGACTCGTTACTAACAAGGATTGATGCAAAGGGTATTTTAGTTGGTTTCATAGCCCTGGGTTGGCTTAGGAGAGTTTGGTATGCCAACCTCATATGTTTGCTAGCAAATTAACTGATTGCTAGATTGCCCAGACCTACTTTCACAATGACTGATTGTACATTCTGTTTCTTGGTCACTGACTTCAGTAGTAAGGCAGTCAAAGCCCATGTACTGAAGGATAGGGGTTATTATTTCCATGCAGAAGGCTTGTAAGTCTACTTCCTGCAAAGTGTGCCTCCGAATTTGAAAAGGTTTACTTTTTGTTTGTGTGAATCCAGAGATATTTTTAGTTGGATGAATCTTTTACTTCATTCAGTTGGGCCAGCATTTGAAGTGTCATCAAGGATTAGGTGTCAGCTTTGGCTATTCTCTTTTAGAGACTGCCAGTGACTCATTCGTTGATTGGTACCTTTAACGAAGCAGTCATGCAGATCCATTAGTCAGATCCCAGCTTCAACCGTGGGTGTATAGTTGGGTCTTGTTGGGTTTTCAGAAACCTTTTTTTCAAGCATATCAAAGAAATTTCCTTTCCTTCCCTTTCTCACAAGGTTGCCTTTCTTGTGGTGATTACATTGGCCTGGAGGGTTTGGGAACTGACTTCATTGTCCTGTAAGAAACCCTTTTTGATTATTTGCAAGGCCCAGATTGTTTTGAGGTGTAGATCTCCCCCCTTTGCCCAAGGTAGTGTCTGCCTATCATCTAAATTAAGGCATTATGTTGCCTTTCTTGAGTCCTGAATTTTGCTCCATTGTTCAGTTGTTTAGGTGTTGAGAGCCATTAGGGGTTCTCCAGCCTCCAATTCCACAATTTCCTGAAAAATATACCAAACCATTGGTCAGGCGTATAGATTTAAACTCTTCCATTTAAGGTTCATTCCATTAGGGCAGTGAGTGCTTTCTGGGCTTTTACACATCAGATCTTTGTTTCTTAGGTCTATAAAGCTGAAACCTTGTTTTACTAGGTGGCTTCTCTATTAGAGGTGAACCGAAATGGAATTTTCAGACCGAAACCAAAAATAAAAATTTTTTGAGACCGAAAATGTTAGTTTTTTTTTTCTAGCCTTTTTAAAATTATTATTTTTTTTTACTTGGGGGCTTTGGGTGAAATATATCAGGGGTCTAAACAGACCCCTGACATTTCCCTTTTAAAATGGAAAAAGAGATTGTGGACACGAGTACTAAATCTCTTTCTAGAGCCCCTGTTATGAATGAACAGGAAACCTCTGTACTGAGTGCTCTTGTACATACATAAATTGAGGCGGTAGTATCAGTTACTATGTTCACAATCATGAATGAACAGGAAGCGATGTAGAGCACTTCCTATTCATTAATAATTGGGGACAAGTAAGCTTACCATGTCCTCAATTATTTACAAACACTAAGTGATGAGCTGATTGCTGAGCGCTTGTAAGCCGCTCTCCATCCTGACTCGCTATCGAGAAAGGCTGAGTGGGCGGTGTGGGGAGAGCTCGGCCTCCTGTGACACTGCAGATAGCTGACTCCTCCCCTGCACCATTGGCTTGGCCTCCTGTGACAGCTGACAGCTGTCTTCTCCCTGCATCACTCTCCATACTGATTTGCTTGTCACAAAGGCCAAGCTCTCCTCCCAAACTGCCCCGCTCGGCCTCCTGTGACACCGCTGACAGTGATCTCCCCCTGCCCCGCTCAGGCTCTGAAAGTTTATCTCCTCTCTGCTAGGCACTGCTCTGTGTCAGAGGGGACATAGAGCAGTGCCCAATGGGGAGGAGAGAAACTAGTGATGCACCACATTTTCGTTCATGTTTTGGCTGCTGAAATTTCGGTGCATCCCTAGTCACTATGATTAAATCTTTTTAGCGAACATGTCAGAGCCTGTGGATCTTGTCATGCTTGTAACATTGTGGATTCCTGGGAATAAACCTTTTTAAATTGAGGTCCTGGCTGTTGAGTGCAGCTTTACATACATTGGTTTACCGATGGTGAGGAGAATCTGTATTCTGCCTAGGGCAAAGTATTAATCTGTCTCTGATCAGGAATAACAATTTCAGAGTGGTCAAATCATTTATTGCAGTAACTCAGTATGCCAGCAAGGCAACCATCTTTTCAAGAGGGAGAGATCAGCAATGGCATCTCCCTCAGGGTCATAGGCATTGATGGATCCAGGTCCCTTGGTCACAGTATAGACATGTATTTGAGTGCTCTAAAAAATGTGCAGATGCTGTGCTATAAAAATACACAGGGCCTAACACAAGCAATGTAAAAGAACAGTAATTTCTCTACTATACACCTCAGGAATGACAAATCTGGCTTGTGGCCTAGTTTAGTTAGCTCTGTCATGCAATATCTGGCTGGGGAAAAAAAGACCAAACAGGAATTTGTTTAGTGCAAAGCCCATTTTAACTTTAATTGAGCGATTTATATCCTAGCCTACAATATCCTATATTCTCTAAATATGATAAATGCTGTTTACCTGCTCATACTGCCTATTGTTGTATCCTTCACATATCTCTCCTGCACATACTGCCTATCTTCATACCCTACACACTCATTACTTGCACAGTTGCTCCGCCATACCGTCTACATTGCTCACTGGCACATAATGGCCACTGTCATACCTGCTGAACTTCTCTCCTGCACATGATGCCTGCTTTTAAACCCTCTCCATTCCTTTCCTGCAGATACTGCCCACTGTCATACCGTCTGACATTCCACTCTTGCACAAGGAAAACCCCAATTTCGTCCCTTGCTAGAAAATTGTACACGGTTTCATTCTTCTTCTTTTTTTTTTTTTTACACTTCTGTATGTAAAACATTCTTCAGCATTGTTTGACATTTACCTAAACTTGCTTGTTCTAAAATGGGCACACTTCTCAGCATCTCTGTTTTTTGTCTGGACTTCATTGCAGTTGTGTAATGTTTACAGGGTTGCATTAATATTAATGTTTAATAAGCTAATGAAGTTTGTTCATGAAATGTGCAAAATCTGCATTTGTTTCTCTAAATTCTACTTCGTGCTAAAAAAAAATATTTTTCTAACCACTTGATTTTAAAACAATATTGAAAGGCATCTCTCACTCTGGGTAGGCGTTTCAGGAGAAAGATGCCATCATGGTACATCCCTATTGTACTGGTACTGCAGAAATATCTAGATGGTAATTTGGGTCCTTATTTGTAATGTCCCACAGTCCCTAACCTAAATTATTCTGTTTCGATTTTTATTGCTGTACATGATGAACTTTTTGTTCAGACACCCATCAAGTAAGGCCTCATGATGTTAATACTAAATAAAATCAGGGGCACAGGTGGCAAAAAAAACCGTGACAGATACTCTAGCTTTTACTCCCTATCAACCCCC